>NW_028317925.1:4150357-4455178 GCF_062004578.1 Staurois parvus | reverse complement strand
AACGCTTAGTCTACAATCGCCTAAGCTCCCACCTTACTGACAATAACCTCCTTGACCCTCTACAGTCCGGCTTCCGTCCCCTACACTCCACTGAAACCGCCCTCCTCAAAATCACTAACGACCTACTCAACGCCAAAGCCAAGGGCGACTACTCTGTCCTCCTTCTCCTGGACCTCTCTGCGGCCTTCGACACAGTTGACCACCCCCTCCTTCTTAATAAACTACTCTCCCTTGGCATCGGAGATGCTGCTCTCTCTTGGTTCTCATCCTACCTATCCCGACGCTCCTTCAGTGTCACCTACAATGGTGCCACCTCCCCCTCCCTCCCCCTCTCTGTTGGGGTCCCCCAAGGCTCTGTCCTTGGACCCCTTCTCTTCTCCATCTACACCTCCTCCCTGGGCAAACTCATACAATCTCACGGCTTCAACTATCACCTCTATGCTGACGACACCCAAATCTACCTCTCCACCCCTCACCTCACCCCCACTATCTCCGCCCGCATCACTCACCTCCTAAATGACATCTCAGACTGGATGTCGCTACATTTCCTCAAGATTAACCTCTCCAAAACCGAGCTTCTCGTCTTTCCCCCTGCCCACACCCCCCCCCCCATCCTATCCATCATCACCAACAACTCCACTATCACTTCCGCCCCGCAAGCCAAAGTCCTTGGCGTCATTCTTGACGCGAACCTCTCCCTCCAACCGCATGTCAAATCACTCACAAACACATGCAGGCTCCATCTTCGCAACATTGCCAAGATCCGCTCCTTCCTCACCCCAGACACCACCAAACTTCTAGTACACTCCCTCATCATCTCACGCCTTGACTACTGCAACTCCCTCCTCACTGGCCTACCCAAGTGCAGGCTCTCCCCGCTCCAGACCATCCTGAACTCAGCTGCCAGACTCATCCACCTTACCACCCGCTCCACCTCTGCCACCCCCCTCTGCCTCTCCCTCCACTGGCTCCCAATTGCCCAACGCATCAAATTTAAACTCCTTACCCTGACCTACAAAGCCGTTCACAACACTGCCCCTGACTACCTCACCAATCTGATCACCAGGTACCACCCTACCCGTACCCTTCGCTCCTCACAGGACCTCCTTCTATCCTGCTCCCTGGTCTCCTCCTCCCATGCACGACTGCAGGACTTCTCCAGGTCCTCCCCCATCCTCTGGAACTCACTGCCCCAATCCATCAGACTGTCGCCTTCTCTATTCACATTCAGGCGCTCCCTCAAAACCCATCTCTTCAGGGAAGCCTACCCCACCCTCACCTAACGGCCATCCTCCCTCATTCCTCCTACCACTTCATCCCCCCCAGCCACTTCCTACTGTACCTTTACCCCCTCCCTCCTAGATTGTAAGCTCGGAAGAGTAGGGCCCTCTTACCCCTCGTACGCTGTCTGTCTTTGTTGTACTGTGCCATGTATTGTCCCCCCCTATTGTACAGCGCTGAGCAAACCCTTTGGCGCTATATAAACTCGTAGTAATAATAATAATAATTGCCTCTTGGGGGTTCAGGAAGACATTTTTAGCCGTGCAGGAGCAAATTAGATTATGCTTTGCTGGGTTTTTTTTTTGCCTTCCTCTGGATCAACTGTGGGTATAGGATTATAACTTTTTTTTTTTTTCATGGTTGAACTAGATGGACTTTTGTCTTTTTCAGCCACACTAACTATCCTCTGCTAACAACTGCTTTTCTTGAACCACAGGAAATCTTTCTTTATTCACTCTTTGTTGTGCCTCCTGTATTTCCTTGCCACTGAACATTGCGTTCCTGGGTGTAGCCACATTATTAGTACACTAGGCTTGTTTGACTTTTAGATATGGGGACTCCTACAGTTGCAAGAAAAAGTATGTGAACCCCTTGGGATTACGTGGAGTTTTGCATGAATTGGGCATAAAATGTGCTCTGTACGTCATCTAAGTCACAACAATAGAAGAACACAGCCTGCTGAACATAATACCACACAAACATTAGATGTTGCCATGGTTTAATTGCAGATAACATGTAAACATTCACAGTGCAGGGAGGAAAAAGTATGTGAGGCCCTAGCTTAATGACTTCTCCCAGAGCTAATTGGAGCCAGGAGTGAGCCAACCTTGACTCCAATCAGTGTGATGATATTGGATGTGTTGCTGACAGCTGTCCTGCCCTTAAAAACACACACACCTGTTTTGGGTTTACTGGTTTCAAGAAGCACTGTCTGATGTGAACCATGCCTCGCAGAAAAGAGCTCCCAGAAGACCTACGATCATGAATTGTTGACTTGCATGAAGCTGGAAAGGGTTACAAAAGTATCTCCAAAAGCCTTGATGTTCATGTGTCCACGGTAAGACAGACTGTCTACAAATGGAGAAAGTTTAGCACTGTTGCTACTCTCCCTAGGCGTGGTCGTCCTGTAAAAATGACTGCAAGAGCACAGCGCAGAATGCTGCATGAGCTAAAGAAGAATCCCAGAGTGTCAGCTAAAGACCTACAGAAATCTCTGGCACATGCTAACATTTTTGTTGACACATCTACAATAAGGAAAACATTAAACAAGAATGGAGTACATAGGAGGACACCACGGAGGAAGCCATTGCTGTCCAAAAAGAATATTGCAGCACATTTGAAGTTTGCAAAAGAGCACCTGGATGTTCCACAGCACTGCTGGCAAAATATACTGTGGACAGATGAAACCAAGATTGAGTTGTTTGGGAAGAACACACAACACTTTATGTGGAGAAAAAAAGGCACAGCACACCAACATCAAAACCTCATCCCCACTGTAAAACATGGCGGAGGGAGCATCATGGTTTGGGGCTGCTTTGCTGCCTCAGGGCCTGGACGGATTGTTGTCATTGATGGGAAAATGAATTGCAGAGTTTATCAAGACATTTTGCAGGAAAACGTACGACCATCTGTCCGCCAACTGAAGCTCCGCAGAGGATGGGTGATGCAACAGGACAATGACCCAAAGCATACAAGTAATTCAACAAAACAATGGCTGCAACAGCACAGAATACGCCTTCTGGAGTGGCCCAGTCAGAGTCCTGACCTCAACCCGATTGAAATGCTGTGGCATGACCTTAAGAGAGCAATTCACACCAGACATCCCAAGAATATTGCTGCACTGAAACAGTTTTGTGAAGAGGAGTGGTCCAAAATTACTCCAGATCGTTGTGCAGGTCTGATCTACAACTACAGGAAACGTTTGGTTGAGGTTATTGCTGCCAAAGGAGGGTCAACCAGTTATTAAGTCCAAAGGTTCACATACTTTTTCCTCCCTGCACTGTGAATGTTTCCATGTTATGTGCAATTAAACCATGGCAACATCTAATGTTTGTGTAGTATTATGTTCAACAGACTGTGTTCTTCTATTGTTGTGACTTAGATGACGTTCAGAGCACATTTTATGCCCAATTCATGCAAAACTCCACGTAATCCCAAGGGGTTCACATACTTTTTCTTGCAACTGTATATTATGATTTTGTATTTCTCCACTGGATGTATTTTTTATATAGTATATGCACTTAGGTTTTGTATTTCTTAATATTTATTATTATTTATTGTTGTAGGCGCTGCAAACATATGATTTAAAGCAGAACATCACACTCTCAATCAAACATTGACTATATTTAATCCTTATGCTGCTAGCATATTTAATCCTTATGCTGCTAGCATTAGTAAACAGATAGGAAGGTATATCATATTTACTTGTTTTCATTTTTTTTTGTTACATGTCTTCAGTTACTTCCTGGTTTACAGGAGGCTCTGGCAAATGATGTCATACATCCCAGGAGTTTTCAGGAGGGGAGGAGGGGTTTTCTCAGCTTGCCGTCATGACTGAGCTAAGAACAAATGGATTCCAGGAAGTAAATGCTAAATGAATCATCTGCCCTTACTCAAGATGGAAGCCAAAAATGTTAGAGGGTGTTTCAAAGTGATTGTGCAGCAAAATTATAACATGGAGTAATGGATCGATGGGTGAGTATGTTTTGAATATTAAAAATGAATTCAAAAGACATGCTGGTAAGTTAATTGGATCCTGTCTAAATTGACCCTAGTATGCGTATGTATGAATGTAAGTTAGGGACTATTGTACGCCCCTTGAGGGTTAGGGACTGATGTGCATGTACAATATAAATATGAAAAGCACTTCATAAATTGACAGCACTGTATAAGTACCGGTAATAAATAAATAAATAATAGCATTTTTGGTTAGATGTGCTCAGATGCAGTGTAGTTCAGCTTTAACTGCTTTCTCAGGGAAAATAAATACGCTGTCTGCCTGTTCCTTTTACCATAGCACTGACCTTTTATTATCTTTCTTTGGACTAGTTTAAGGCAAATGATTATTCTTGATTTATTGATGGGTTCACTTTTAGAACATTGAAGTGGTTGCTTATCTGACAGAATAGACTGTAGACTTTGTTGTTGAGCAACAGAGAGAATAACTTCATGCAACATGTATGAATGGAGAGTTTGATTAGGCTGCTGCTTAAATACAATTTGATTAGCAACTATTTTTCCAATACACTGTGGGAAAGATTTACTAAAACTGGAGCACTCAGAATCTGGAGCAGCTGTGCATGGTAGCCAATCGGATTCTAACTTCAGCTTGCTCAAAAAACTCCTGGCAATGAAGCCTTGAAGCTGAAAGGGTTCTATGCAGAGATTTTTCTATGCATTACTTTTGAGATCCATGTGTACATTCTTTTTCAACAAATGCACTATTGTATATTTTGCAAAGGCCTCACTAAACAGTAAACTGCTGAAAAAGTTCAAAAGCATTTTACTGCAGTTATTAGATAGCATGAGAAATATTATTTCCTGTTAAGTGTATGCATGTAAAGAAATGTGTAACAAATACAGGTATTTATCATCTCTCACAGAGATCACAGTACCAGGGGCGGACTGACAACTCATGGGGCCTCCGGGCAATAGGGGATCATGGGGCCCCTGTGTCCTTGCCCAAACTCAAAAAAGCCTATGAAAAAGGTACCAAGGGCATCTCATGGGGCCCCCTACTGACCCCGGACCCTTGGGCAGTGCCCGAGTTTCCAAATGGTCAGTCCGCCCCTGCACAGTACCCACCTTAATCTGTTTTTCCCTCCAAAAGGATGGAGACATCATTATTTAGGCAAGGGCGAATGTCACCAGAATGCACACGTTCCTGCGTTAAAAATGGCTGTGTGTATAAGTGGCTGCTGCAGCGACCATCGGCTGGAACCGAACAGAATCAGCAAGGGAGAATGTCACCGGCACATCAAGGATCACCAATATGGGTCAAAAAGTTCTAATAAACTATCACAATTACAGCAAGGCAACGTTTCAGAGTCTCGAAGGACCCCTTCTTCAGGCATGTGACACACATGCTTGATGAATGGGTCCTGCGAGACTCTGAAATGTTGCCTTGGTTTAATTATGTGATCGTTTATTAAAACCTTTGGACCCATATTGGTGATTCTCGATGTGCTGGTGACATTCTCCCTTGCTGATTCTGTTCGGTTCCAGCCGATGGTCGCTGCAGCACCCACTTATTTACACAGCCATTTTTAACGCAGGAACGAGTGCGTTTGGATTGTACACTTGCATCTTTATTTAGGCACCCCAGGTTCAGCATCTACTTTGTAGATGTAGATGCTGGTTCAGAGATGACACAATTTTGTAAATCCTGAAGCCTGTGCAGTCCTTGGCTATGTTCACAATTGCCTGGCACAGACCAGCCCCTGCTGCGGCCTCTCATCCTGTTATTTGCTTGAATTTCCAGTGTTGTAGGCTGATTACTTGAGGACTGTAGACTGAGAAAACAATTTATCCTCTTTTCAGCAGACTGATCAACTCAGCCTAGGGAAAGTTGTCGCTTAGTGGGAGTCCAAGGGTGGCTTTTTATTCATAAATGGTAAAGTGTTTTTTGAGTTACAAGTTTGCTGTATATAATGACATACCAGGATTTTTTCCTGCAGACAGTAAAGTTTCTGAAAGCTTCAATTTAGGTGTCGGTTGGTGCCAACTTAGAAGTAGTCTATACCTGTCAAATAAAATGCTAATAACAGTGGATTCTTGGTTTGGAATAGAGAGAGTCATATTTGACAAAACAGGCCTCTTCTCCATTGACCTCTGTGCCATCTGATGTCAGCTTTATTTTTATCAGACCAGTGAGGAAGTTGCAGATTTTAGTTTAAAAGTCAACATTGTGCAATCCTTTTGTGTGTCCTCTTCATCAGTCACACAATTACCTACACAATAACTATTAATAAATATTCAATTGAAGGTTTTTCCCCTACACATCAGTTCTCCAGGTTAGAAAAGTAAAAGTCAAGAATAATGATCTACTGGATATGGCCAGTGTAAAATTGCCTTTTCTGATAACCTTGAAGCCACGCTATGGCTATGACTAGAATCCTAAAAGCTCATTTGAAGATGCATGCCAGTACATTACAAGAAATCTGAAAGCAGATTAGATGTCTGTGCATTCATGGTGTTTATGCAGGCTTCATTTTATTAATATGTATTAGGAACCCATGATTTAGAGAAGGATAACTCTAAGATCTATGTTTTGCTTTACACCATTGCAGTTTGGATCCAAGAGGATATTCATCATCGGTTTTAAGATAATTACGAATATATACAGAATGTGTTTAATCAAAACACATTTGACAGTAAAAAAAATACATTCCTATAATTATCCTGAGTGGCAAACTTCTTGGCTGGAAATGTGAAAGATGAAAATGTGTAGATATAAACAGCTAATCTGCTTTTATATATTTATTTTAAATCCTCTGGGTGGTATAAGTTAATTTGGCAGATGCTGTGTGATTGTACAAAGTCAATCTTCCCAACTTCAAATCACCTTTCACGGTAATTAGTGATAGTTAAATGCAAAAATAAATGTGCCAGCAGTTTGAAATGCACAGAAAAAGGCCCTTCTCTTAATTTGATGAACATCTCCAGTAATAAAAAGCAAGCCAAATAGTGTATTACAAATGTGCGCATGTAGTATTTAAACAAAAATGGTAATATAAGAAGACATGAAAATTGCTCAATGACATTCATTGTGTCTAACATTCTTAAAGGGAACTTATCAAAAAATGTTTAAAAAAAAACTTCTCTACATAACATTATCATACTTTTGTTGTAACGGATAATGTGCCAGCAGGGGCGGACTGACCATTCGAGCACTCGGGCACTGCCCGAGGGCCCGGGGTCAGTGGGGGGCTCCATGAAATGCCCCTGGTACCTTTTTATAGGCTTTTTTGAGTGTGGGCAAGGACACAGGGGCCCCATGATCCCCTATTGCCTGGGGGCCCCATGAGTTGTCAGTCCGCCCCTGTGTGCCAGTTGCGTGTAGATAATTTTGACATGGTTTTCATATATTTACATGGCCTTTATGTCATACAGTATTTTTAGATTTTTGTTTAGATTTTGACCACTAGAGGGCAGCCAGCACAACCAAGAAATTTACCTCCTCATTGCATAACTGTTATATTCCAGACTGGCAAAGTATCAATCACCTTGCAGCTTTTGATGAACCTCTTTGAGTTGCTCACAGACTTTCATTAAGTTAGGAGCAGACATGAGACACTAAGCGACAGTAAATCCGACTTTGAAATTGTGAGACTTCACTTTAAGTCGCATGATGTCAAAGCTGCATGTCAGTGTGACTTCAGGTGCAACTTGACTGACAGCTGTGCGACTTCAATAGTGCATAAACCGTTTTTTTTTTCCAAACTGGTGTGGCACTGCAAAGTCGCACCAATATGAAGGGCTCCACTACCAACAATAGGGTGCGACTTGTCATGCGATTTGAAATTGCATCACAAGTCGCATTGGTGTGAACCAGGGCTAAGGGGTAGATTTATTAAAACTGGTGCACACAGAATCTGGTGCAGCTGTGCATAGTAACCAATCAGCTTCTAACTTCAGCTTGTTCAATTAAGTTTTGACAAGAAAACCTGGAAGATGATTGGCTGCCATGCACAGCTGCACCAGATTCTGTGTGCACCAGTTTTAGTAAATCTACCCCTAAAGCCGGCATTCAGTAGTCTAATTCCAAAAGAATAATTTTCTTTAGAAAATCTTTTCTAAAAATTTTCTTTCAAATTTTGCACCATTAGTGGGCCACATCAACAGCCAATTTTCAAGCGACCATCGAATTTGAGTGATCAGGCATGTTGGAAATTTTTTGAAAAACAAACAAATTTCTTATCAATGATGGAAGAATCATGTGAGAAATGTAATTGAAAAAGAAATGAGCTGTGACCTGGAATGAAAAAAAATTCTTGGCCACAAAAATTATTTTCTGTAGCAACATGAGGTGAAATTGAAGGCTTGGTTGGCTGAATTTCAAAATCAATAGAGGAACCATCGAATTACAAAACGCACAAAATGTCTGATTTTCCAAAGAAAATTTGTTGGGAATTCGACCCATGTATGGCCTGCATAAGTGTAGAATATGCATGTTATAATTATGGTAGCACAGATGTTTGCTTCCAAAACGTACACCTGTCTATCATTGTGGTCATTTAGGTATTGTTATATAGTCAAGTCCATAAAGAAAGTTCGAAATAAGAAATTACAATATTATTGTCATCAGCCAAGACTTGCCAAAAACCATTAGTCTGATTCAGAGAATAGATATTCATGCAGTATTCAATCTTCATAAACAACATTTTTATTCTAATTCATTCTTATGTAGGTGATTTGTGATTTCTTTGTCTTTGATCTTTATTCTTTTTCTACAAACTATTCCCAGCACTGATCTATTCTCTCTGATTAGTCCTTACTAAGTTAGTGATGAGTTCATTTTGGATCTTTCACAGGTGCCACCTGTCACAGTAAATGTGTGTCTTTAAAGTGGTTCTAAAGGCTGGAGGTTTTTTTTTACCCTCATACATTCATGCAACCTTTAGTGTGCAGCTCTCCCCTGTAGCCCCCCAATACTTACCTGAGCCCCATCCTGATTCAGCAATGTCCACGAGAGCAGCAGCTCTCCCAGGACTCTCTCTCCACATTGGCAGAGCAATTGGCTCCCGCTGGTGTCAATCAAAGCCAATGAGGAGGCAGAATGGGGCAGGACTGAGCCATGCTCTATGTGTCCCATAGACACACACAGCTGGCTCGGGAGCGAGCATGCATGAGTGCCACTGGGCAAGGGGGAAGGGCCAGGATTGCAGGCGGGGGATTCGAGAAGAGGAGGATAGGGGCTGCTCTGTGCAAAACCATTGCACAGAGCAGGTAAGTATGATGTGTTTCATATCTTAAAGAAAAAGTGAGTCCTTAGAACCACTTTCATTCGATATTTTTTTAAACATAGCATAAATGAACACTGGCAATATGAAAAAAAAAACATACAGTATATAGCCCAGAAGGGCAGAATACAAAAGGTCAGGTTAAAGCAGTGCATTTCCTTATTATACTCATGCACTACACAAGAGTTACAATGAAAGGCTGGTGGAGCAAGGGAGGGGGGGGGGGGGCAAGGGAATCTCTTGCCATAGGAGTCTCTATAAGACAGTAGGTGATTCTGCTCTCTACTGAGATATCAGGCTTGGGTTGTTTGTAAGAGCTCATGTACAATGCAGCTGATAAACTCACGTTTAAGAGCTGTTCAGCATTCAGCAGCCCCTGAACTCACCATAATGTTTTCCTATGTGTCCATGTACACATCGTCGTTTGCAGTCGTTTACACGCAGTTGAGTTTACAGTCGTTATGTTGAACGCAGAAAACTTGCGTACAGCAGTAGATTTTATCAGTGCTTCAAACGCCAAATGCTTGTAAACGTGGCTAAACGTGACTAACCACATTTATAAGCGTTTGAAATTTTTTTTAACTCTCCCATTTCTAGATGCTGTCCAGAGCCTTTTTTCATCATGACAAATGCATGCAAAGCGTTTCCTGGTACTCAAATGGACCTTGTACACCATATTTTGAGGTTTCAAAATAATAAAATACCGTATTTTTCGCTCCATAAGATGCACCTGACCATAAGACGCACCTAGGTTTTAGAGGAGGAAAACAATAAAAAAAATATTCTGAACCAATGGACTGCAGACACAGTACAGGAGATGACCAGAGACTGTGGACACAGTACAAGAGATGACCAGAGACTGCGGACATAGTACAGGAGATGACCAGAGACAGCGGACACAGTACAAGAGATGACCAGAGACTGCGGACACAGTACAGGGGATGACCAGAGACTGCGGACACAGTACAGGAGATGACCAGAGACTGCGGACATAGTACAGGAGATGACCAGAGACTGCAGACACAGTACAGGAGATGACCAGAGATTGCGGACGCAGTACAGGAGATGACCAGAGACTGCGGACATAGTACAGAAGATGACCAGAGACTGCGGACAGAGTACAGGAGATGACCAGAGACTGCGGACACAGTACAGGAGATGACCAGAGACTGCGGACGTAGTACAGGGGATGACCAGAGACTGCGGACATAGTACAGAGGATGACCAGAGACTTCGGACACAGTACAGGAGATGACCAGACTGCGGACACAGTACAGGGGATGACCAGAGACTGCGGACACAGTACAGAAGATGACCAGAGATTGCAGACACAGTACAGGAGAGGGGGAGCGGGTACCTGAATTTGACAGTTGCCCTCCCTTTAGTGTGGGCACACGGGTGATAGCCGGGTGCCCACTGCGCATGCCCGAGAAGCGCTGCACTTTGTGAGTGGCCCGGCGTCTTCTGGGATCTGTCATGTGTCCTAGAAGATGCCGGACCATTCACAAAGCGCAGCGATTCTCGCACATGCGCAGTGGGCACCCGGCTGTCACAGCCTGGTGCTCACACTAAACATGCCGGCGCGGGAAGACTGTACAGCGCTGGACCGAGGAACAGGTAAGGTCCTGCTGCAGAGAAGAGCTGAGCGGCCGGCCCGATATTCTGACACAGTGGCAGCAGCGGAAATACCGGACCAGCTGCTCCATATTCACTCCATAAGACGCACTGACATTTTCCCCTCTTTTTTTGGGGGAAAAAACTGCATCTTATGGAGCGAAAAATACGGTATGTTAGACACTGCTGCAATAATTTCTACACAGGGCCTAAGTATTGTCATAGTATCTGGATCTTCACTGAACTATACGCAAATCTCTTAGGGTGCATCCACAAAGCAACTATTATTGCACATGGCATTCTTATAGTAACACAGAAGAGTGATGGCAGAAAAAGACCAGCAAATCCATCAAGTCTTCCCTTTTTTAATTTATTTTGTTTATTTAAACTTTTTGACTATACAGTAGATCTATGCTTACTGTTTCCAGAAGTCAGTTCAAAGCATCAGCTACTCATTGGGTAAAATAACACTTTCTATGCCTGATTTTGTACTTTCAATGTGTCAGGAAAGGCTTGCCAGTAAACGAGATGGCTCCTCTGGAAGGCCTTCTGTGCACCTTCACATGCATGTGCACAATGGTGCTCGTACCCGTGCGCATACACGTGTGCATCCGTGTGCTCGTGCACTTGTGACAGATGTTGGCACCAGACGGGCTATTTAAACTGTGCCAGTGCTCAGGATCAGTGCAGCTTTGTCTTCAGCCTCTCATGTATCCTGTGGCCCCCTGATCCTGATACCAGCAACCACCTCATCTGTCCGCTGTCGTCAGTACCAGTCTACTTCAGTCAGCTACCTGGCTGCCTGCCTTACTAAAGACCCCAGACAACTACACCTGTCCAGCGTGGACACCTTCTCTGCTGCTAGCAAGGCTAAAAGGCATCCATGCCACTCTGCACTCCTGCGCCTTCTGTCTACACTACCAGGGGCCCCGAGTCAGAGGTGTAAGTGAGGCCTTCCTCATCATATCAGGCTGTGCTACCAGGTATGTGATACAATGGCAGATGGGAGAATTTAGGTTTCAGTTGTTTTCTGCTTCTGAATTGAATTAAATGGAAAAATGCTGAACAAAGCATTCAAAAAGTAGCAATACAGTCACTGATGGGAATGGATGCCATTTAAATCCAAACATTTATGCATTTCCATGCATTTTGCCTGCACTTGAAACTGAAGCAAATGAACATTTCATCCAGTGTTAATGAATCCTTACTATTCAGTAAAATAGAATAAAAGCATGGTAATCACATAGCTCTAAGGTATGGCATTGCTGTTTCTCCATACCTGTCACCCTCAGGCAATCACAGTCTCAGACTATAGATATCTCTTTTTCATTCTTCCCAGAATTCAATTTTCCAGGCTATTAAAGTTAATTACTGTTAAAAAGAGACACCTCTGCAGCCAGTTATTGGCTCCATTACTGTTCCCCACCAAATAAGGCAACTTTATCCAAAAGCCTGAGACTCCTATTTTGTACGACTACAATTACTGCCTAGGAAGTCTCATTCTCACTGCCCCTTCCCATATATTTGAAATATATTTTAAAAATATTCCTCCCAAATATATT
The DNA here is from genome assembly GCF_062004578.1 of Staurois parvus. Classification (NCBI taxonomy): domain Eukaryota; kingdom Metazoa; phylum Chordata; class Amphibia; order Anura; family Ranidae; genus Staurois; species Staurois parvus. Next base: position 4,442,760 of record NW_028317925.1, on the reverse strand, counting down.
GACATATATTTGAAATGGTACAATTTTGTCCATATTCAATATATTTCAAAATATATTTCAATATATTCTGAAGAATATATTTCAAAAATATATATTATTAAAAATATATATTTGTTTAAATATATTCTTCAGATTTTTTTTCACATATAAAAAAGTCATTTTAACAAATATTTTTACATATATTTTTAAATGCATTCCAAAAATGTAGATTTGTATTTTTAAAGACATACAGTATATTTGAAATGTATTTTTAAAAATATTTTTCATATATTTTGTAATAAAAACGCATTTCAACATGCAGTGTATACATATATATATATATATATATATATATATATATATATATATACAGTGGGGCAAAAAAGTATTAGTCAGCCACCAATTGTGCAAGTTCTCCCACTTAAAAAGATGAGAGAGGCCTGTAATTGGCATCATAGGTAGACCTCAACTATGAGAGACAAAATGAGAAAAAAAAATCCAGACAATCACATCGGCTGATTTGGAAAGAATTTATTTGCAAATTATGGTGGAAAATAAGTATTTGGTCACCTACAAACAAGCAAGATTTCTGGCTCTCACAGACCTGTACCTTCTTCTTTAAGAGGTTCCTCTGTCCTGCACTCATTACCTGTATCAATGGCACCTGTTTGAACTTGTTATCAGTATAAAAGACACCTGTCCACAACCTCAAACAGTCACACTCCACACTCCACTATGGTGAAGACCAAAGAGCTGTCGAAGGACACCAGAAGCAAAATTGTAGACCTGCACCAGGCTGGGAAGACTGAATCTGCAATAGGCAAGCAGCTTGGTGTGAACAAATCAACTGTGGGAGCAATAATTAGAAAATGGAAGACATACAAGACCACTGATAATCTCCCTCGATCTGGGGCTCCACGCAAGATCTCACCCTGTGGGGTCAAAATGATCACAAGAATGGTGAGCAAAAATCCCAGGACCACACGGGGGGACCTAGTGAATGACCTGCAGAGAGCTGGGACCAACGTAACAAAGGCTACCATCAGTAACACACTACGCCGCCAGGGACTCAGATCCTGCAGTGCCAGACGTGTCCCCCTGCTTAAGCCAGTACATGTCTGGGCCCGTCTGAAGTTTGCTAGAGAGCATTTGGATGATCCAGAAGAGGATTGGGAGAATGTCATATGGTCAGATGAAACCAAAATAGAACAGTTTGGTAGAAACACAACTCGTCGTGTTTGGAGGAGAGAGAATGCTGAGTTGCATCCAAAGAACACCATACCTACTGTGAAGCATGGGGGTGGCAACATCATGCTTTGGGGCTGTTTCTCCGCAAAGGGACCAGGATGACTGATCCATGTACAGGACAGAATGAATGGGGCCATGTATCGTGAGATTTTGAGTGCAAACCTCCTTCCATCAGCAAGGGCATTGAAGATGAAACGTGGCTGGGTCTTCCAACATGACAATGATCCCAAACATACCGCCCGAAGGAGTGGCTTCGTAAGAAGCATTTCAAGGTCCTGGAGTGGCTTAGCCAGTCTCCAGATCTCAACCTTATAGAAAACCTTTGGAGGGAGTTGAAAGTCTGTGTGGCCCAGCGACAGCCCCAAAACATCACTGCTCTAGAGGAGATCTGCATGGAGGAATGGGCGAACATACCAGCAATAGCGTGTGCCAACCTTGTGAAGACTTACAGGAAACGTTTGACCTCTGTCATTGCCAACAAAGGATATATAACAAAGTATTGAGATGAACTTTTGATATTGACCAAATACTTATTTTCTACCATAATTTGCAAATAAATTCTTTCCAAATCAGCCAATGTGATTGTCTGGATTTTTTTTCTCATTTTGTCTCTCATAGTTGAGGTCTACCTATGATGCCAATTACAGGCCTCTCTCATCTTTTTAAGTGGGAGAACTTGCACAATTGGTGGCTGACTAAATACTTTTTTGCCCCACTGTATATATATATATATATATAGTGAAATATATTTTGAAATATATTGAATATGGACAAAATTGTAGCATTTCAAATATATGTCAATATATTTGGGAAGAACATTTTTAAAATATATTTCAAATATATTTTTCTTCCATGTGGGTTTAAAGATACAGCCCAGTCAAAATTGACATATAAACCTTAAAGTGTATCTATAGCCAATATTGGATAGCATAGGGAGTGGTTAAAATCCTTGTTAGGCTATTTTATGCTTTCTATGACCCACGGGGGAGATTTTACTTCATTTCTAGGACAAAACAGGAATTGGGAGATAAACTTCCTAAAGTAAGGAGGAAGTCCCCCTTAGACAGTTGTCCTACAGTTGACATTTGTCACTGTTGGAAAGTTCACCTTCACGTTTTAGGGAAAACATTTGGATTCCTTGTCACTTTCTGTCTCAGTGACAGTAAATACCAGGACAAACAGGGATATGAATCTCCCCAATCAGGGTTTAGACAGCAATAAAAACTTTACAGAGGTTCTAATCCTTCCCCATTTTATCCAGAAAAATTAGAAAGGGCATACACATTTCCTTTCAGTAAGCAAACCCCCACATTCTTAGGTCTTGTAGTCTTTCATTGAAGCATTGTTGTAGTGCACCAGGCCACAAAGTGCCTTCTGTCCGTAATCCGGAAATGTGATAACTCCTACTTCTTACACAGGAGAGCCAATTCCAAGCAGGGTTAAAAACTTCAATTTTCTAAACAATCTTGGAGAATAAAAAAATAATGAAGTGTAGTTTGTCATCATTTAAAATGATTTTATATTTATCAGCCAGACCTGTTCACCTAAAATTAAATTTAATAGGTTATACATTTCCCTTTGAATGCAAAAGTGACATAGATGCACACACGTACAGCATTTTTCTGACACCCGCATTTTGTCGGCTAAAATTGTAAACTATCACTATGATACAGGTGCCAATTAAAACCTTGACATAAGGCTTTCTAGTAAAGCAAACTCTTCTGTTGTCATTGTATATACTGATAGCTGGAAGCTGACTGTGACAGCTCTGACATTTATAATTGTAGGTGTTGCTAATTACTTCCAATAGAACTGGTGTCATTTGCTGTGTACAGAATACCAAACCTAAATAAAGTCTGTTGTTTAAAGAAAAGGTCAAACGCATATCACTGTGTTCGCCAGGCTTGTAGTGAAACATGCTGAGAGAGGACCATATCCAAGCTTTTCAAAAACAAAAGCTCTGTAAGTAAATCTTTGAAAAACATTACATTAATAGCACCATAAGGCTTACTTATTAAGGCAGGAAAAGAATACTGAGGATGTGTACTGAGGATAAGTAAAGGTGGCCATAGACACCACAATTGTACAATCTTGTTTACATTTTCCAAAACTATGTAATAAAAGGGCGGAACTTTACAACAAATCAAATTCTATCCAATCGCACAGGCCTTTATGCTGTCATCACATATTACACAGGTCTGCAAAAAAATTTTTTTCAAGAGCTGTTTTGGTTATTCCACGTAATCTTTATGTTTTTTGGTGCGCTGAATCTGAAAATGACCTCCATTTTGTCATAGGACATCACGTTTCCTGACAATTTAGGTAACTATCTTAAATAAGGCAATACCTCAAAATAAATGGAAATAGACTTATAGAATTAAAGTTTTATTACAATTTGTTTATGAAAATCCTTTTTTGAACTGAAATGAGCTCACCTACACACACTAAACTCGATTCTTCTTCCCTGTGAGGCTCCTCTTGGTGAATTTACGCTTGTGAGTAGCATCTGGAATGTCTCTCTGAAGCATCCAACAGTAGTCTGCCATCATTGTAATGCTCCATTTTCCCTGGTATCTCCTTTCCACCTCTTTAGGGTCTTGGTGGAATCGTTCACCTTGTTCCTCACTCACAGCTCCCAAATCGTCAGGAAAGTAGTCAAGGTGGGACTGGAGGAAATGCACTTTAAAACTCATCAGGCAACCTAAAGCTTGAAATGCTTTCAGCATTCGTCCGATGATCTTTTTGTAGGGAGGATCTTTGTTATTGCCTAAAAATTTCTGTACGACTTCTTTAAATGCAATCCACCCTTCTTTTTGAGGATCCGTCATGGTATTGACAAACTCTTGATCAACTATAAGTCTTCTAAAGTCTGGTCCGACGAACACACCTTCCTTCAATTTTGCCTCCAACAGGCCTGGAAACTTGGTGACCAAGTATTTGAAGCATTCTCCATCTCTTGGAAGTGATTTTACGAATTGCTTCATCAATCCCAATTTTATGTGGAGAGGTGGTAGAAGAACTTTATGGGAAGGTACCAAAGTTTCTCGGAGGACATTTTTTTCACCGACTGTTAGCACCCTGGCTGCCAACTCTTCTTGGTCCAGTGATTTTGTTGGTCTTGACTGTCCCATAGACACAGAAAACAAGGGTATTTGGTATCCCACCCACTGGATTCTTCAGAAAAGATTAACCCCTTCTACCATTAGAAGCACAGACTCAGGGCTGAGGCTTACACATACAGCATGCTGCTGAGTATCCCAGTAGTCAGACATGTCACTCAGAGCAGCACTTGTATTCACCCCCTTTGCAGGGGGGGAGGGACAGAGATTGTTTACCTGCAAATAACCAAAAAGGGCCAGAAGAGAACTAGGGAAATTAGGAAATAGAATTTTTTTTCCCTAAAACTTGCTTAGCTTATGTATATATTGCTGACCATCAGATTTACAGTGCTATATTTTTTTTTACATAACTCGGACAACCCCTTAAAGGTTTTTTGGCATTTTATATCTTAAATGCACTTATGTGAATTAATTAATAGTAATTTGGACTTTAAATTTGGTTAAAAACCCATAATATAGAAAAAATACCAAAAATTTAAAAAATTTGATAAATTTGAAGACAATTTTGCACTTTGTGGCAAATCATGACGTTTAGGAGTTTTTTCAATATTTTATTTGTTTTCAGCACACCAAAATACATGGAAATTAGATGAAAATAATCAAACATCTTTTTAGTCGCAGACCTATGTTATTCTTCTTCAAGATTTATATAGCACCAACAGATTGTGCAGCACTTTAAATGTGATGTAAGCTGATGGGAGAATTAAAAGTTCATTTGTTATGTGAAGGCATGATAGGCTTCCCTGAAGGCCTGGTTCACACTACTGCAAGCCACGTTTTTGGTGGGCATGACAGCCCATTCATTTGAATGGGCTACCCTGCTTCTAAAATGCAGGGAAAAGTACCTTGCATCATTTTTTAAAATTGCAGCCCACACAGAAACTGCAAGTGTAGTGAGATTCCCAGAGCGGAAGGCAGCTGCTGCGATTTCCAGTGCATGCAGGTGATATTAGGATTAATGACACCCGCACGCATCTCCTGCGGGTAATGTTTGGGTGGTTGCAGTTGTGGGAATAGGTACAGTCTTGCAGGAGCAATCACCACAGAGGTGTGAACCTAGACAAAGAGATGAGTTTTCAACAATCACCTAAAAATGGACAGAGAAAAGAGACAGCTAGACAGATAGGGGTAGAGTGTTCCAGAGGATGGTGGAGGCTCTGGAGAAGTCCTGCAGATAAACATGGAAGGATTGGACAAGGGAGCTAGAAAGCAGGAGGTCTGGGAGTAGTGAAGAGGACTGTTGAGGTAATATATATCGAGACAAAACTGGTGATGTAGCTGGGAGCAGATTTATAAACGACTTTGTATGTTGTTGTTAGTATTTTGAATTTTATTTGTTGGGCATTCGGGAAACAGTGGAGGGATTGGCAGAGAGGAGTGGTAGATACTCAGCTGTTGGTAAGGTAGATGAACCTGGCAGCAGCATTCATGGTAGACTGAAGGGGGATAGCCTGTGTAGAGATAAGTCTATGAGGAGGGAGTTGAAATAGTCAAGGTGAGAAATAACCAGAGCATAGTATAGACCATGCCAGACTACATATCTATTTAGCAGAAGATACAAGCTTATTTCACCTTTTAATAAAACAAACTAATTAAGAGAATTAACCACTTTCTGACTAGTCATGTACCTGGAACGTCACTGGACTTCAAGTGGTTGTGCCGGGGTGATGCCTGCAACTGCAGGCATCATCCCAGTACTGTTTTTTTAGAACCAACGGTGGACTCTCTTGTAATAGCAATCAGAGCAGCTAACTAACCACTCAATTGCTATTACAAGAAGCAGGAGAGAATGTCCACCCCTCCCGCGGCCTTCGACGGCTTTAACTGGAAGTTCTGATCGACCAGCCGGTGCTACTGTCGACTGATCACAGAGCCAATCAACGACCAGATTAGCTTTGTTCGGCTCTGTGATGTAGTAACCCAGAAGCAATGGCCTGACATCACTTACTCAGAACTAAACGGCACCATTTTTAAAAAAGAAAATCATTTAACCACACCGATCTTGGTGTGATTAAATACTTTTAAGGGCAGAGCAGGGATTAGAGGTCTTATTGACATCAGATCTCTCCATAAAAAGTACCTGATACCTATCTATTGCTGTCACAAGGGATGTTTACATTCCTTGTGAGAGCAATAAAAGTGATCAAAATTTTTTTTCTTTTAAAGCGACAGTGTATAACTGAAAAAAAAAAAATAAAAAATTTAAGAGCTCCCATCTCCCCTGTGACAAATGTTCCTGCATGCACACAAACAGCGGTCATCCCACACATGTGCAATAATTCTAATGTCAAATCATGGGCAATAATTTTAACCAGACCTCATCTATAAATCTAAAGTGGTAACCTTTAAAGGCTTTTAAAGCATCGCCTTTGGCTAGTAAAGCAGTGTGACATGTTTGGTATGTATTTGCTCGACGTAACATCTTTTATATTCTACCAAAAACTGGGTTATGTATTGTGTTTTTTTTTTTGCATTAAAATTTAAAAAAGTGTGTTTTTCATAAACAAATTGCTTTTGAAAAACCACTGTATCAGGTGACATAAAAAATGCAAAATCAACTAATTTATTCTCTAAGGCCTCTGCTTTTTTCTAACAAAAAATACGGATTGTTACACGTAAACAAAATGTACCAGAAAAGGCATAGTCTTCAAATAATTCTAGTATACAGTGCCTTCCTAGAACTTTTGAAATTTTGTTGACTTATGGAAAAATCTACATAGTGTTCTGGATTACTTAGGTATGCAATAATGACTTTCAATTTTATGTTTCTAATAGATATTTACCCCTTAGCTGCGAGGTAAGCTCTGATGGGACTCAGGTGCCTTTAGAATTCACATAACTCTTTGAAAGGAGTCATTTATGTGTATATCATCCCCAAAAAACATACCCATTTTTGAAAAGTCTCAGAGATTTTTAAAGATCATGCAGACCAAAGAGCTATCAGGTCTGGGTAAAGTTTTGCAGATATATTTTTATATCACAAACTCCAGTGCACTTTGCATTGGAAATTTTCTCTTAGCGTGAATGAGCTGAAACTCTGCTGTCTTCCATCATCCAAGCATGTGCAGGCAAAAATGTTTTTTTTTTCCTTGAACCGAATTTGGTATTCTTTGCAAAATTAATTTCCACCACATTTATCAGGCTAAGGGAAAATTTCCTTTACAAAGTGAACAGCTTATATGCCTTTAGTAAATCAACCCCATTAAATCTATATCAGTAAACTGGTAAATAGATTATTGAAGAATTGTAAGAATACATCACTCTATGTAAAGGAAAAAAAAGACAACCTACCAAAATGGATAGAGCTTACATATAATAAAGTAACATAAAAAGGAGTAAATGGGTTCCTTCCAAACTAAGGCTGGCCATACATTATATCCTTTTCTTGTACAATTTTCCTTTAGATTTACCAAAACCATATAACATAAGGTCAAACCAAAACACTTTCAATTTGTATGCAATCAGGCAGGCCCTTGCACTACATAGTTGAAGGTAAATCTAAACAAAATTGAACAAGAAAATTGTATAATGTATGGCCAGTTTATGAGTGCATTCACACTGCTGGGTGCACACAATTTTACACTTCTATTAGATTGGGTGTTTTAGGTGCATTTTCTGAAAGCACACCAAAGATGCAGGTTGCAGGACTTTTGGTGTGCTTTTAGAAAATGCCCCCAAAATGCTCAATATAGTAGCAATATATGGGAAAGTATAAGTAACCCGTATGAATACCACAGGTACACTGCACTGCAGCCATGTGGAAGTGCCCTAAAACAACATTTTGTCAGGCTCTAGGTATTGAGCCTGATATACTGAAGATTGGGAAAATATTTGGTTTTCTATTTCCAAGGCCTTCAAAAACAGAACTCTCTCTGAAAAATACCTACAAGCCCCTTTATAAATGCTACTGAACTCCTATAGTTTTATCTTAATTCACTGAACCAATCTGGATAATTGTTTTTGAGGTTTACATGGCAGGGCTCCTTTGGATACATTTGTCCCCTGGCTAATCTTCAAACGTCAAACTGCTCAATCTTTTTCTTTTCAAGTATTCTTTTTCAATGGATCGCAAGTATCCCTTTATTTTGAGTCCTGTCCTCATTGTGTCTGTAAAGTGAATTAAAAATTCCTAACCGTACCCAGAATAGTAACTGCCAAATATTAGCTACAAACCTAATTTCCTTTCCTTGCTGTTTTAAATAAAATAAATTTCATTCTGTATTTGGCAATCAGAAACTAGCCTTGTCACTGATATCACAGTTATATTTTTTTAAGATACGGGGCTTACAGTTTGCATCATACAGGATTTTTCTCATCTTCTTTCACAATTAAAACATATTACCCTACCATAACTGTTCTGCCTAACTACAGTACTCTTAGAAATTTTATTGTTGTCTTTATATCAATATGATGATTAATTATATTCAATCATTTCATTTATTTCTCAAAATATTTTATATATCATTTCTTCCAATTAAGCTATAAACTATGTGCCACACTCTAAACACTTTTGATACATCTTTTTCGATTGTAATCTTTCAATAAAACTAATTTGCTAAAAAAAAAGAAAGAACAGTCCACCCCCAGAGGGAATTCTGGGGTATATACAGTACATGTGGAATCAATAAGAAGGGATCAATCAGCGGATATCAGGAAGCATGATACTGTGAGCTCTTTTCTTGCACTATTGTTTATTATTTGTTTAATGTAGAAAGGAGATGACAAGCTTTTCCCCAAAGGCCTCCTTCATACTCCACACCACATTAGTAATGAAAAGTATAGGCCACAGACAAGATTAGGTGGTAGACCTGAACTGTGCTTCAGCTTTGTGTACATATCTTTTTAATTGCTAGCTAGGCACAGTACTGAGTGCTTGCCAATCAGCTGTGTCATCTGCAACTAGCCGCCTGTAAATCCATGCGTTAATGTGCAGGCAAGTCACTAAAGTCTTTACAGCCAACCAGTTGCATACCATTAAAAAAAACAGTACGGATTCCTTTAAGACAAAAATATTTTTAGCAATGATCAATAAAAACAACAACAATACCAATAACAATATTGGTGAGAAAAGATACACGGACAGTGTAGTGATCAGGAGTATATAAGGAGCATGCACTGTGCAGTCACTGTAGTGTCCCCCACCCTACATGGATCAGTGGAAAAGACGCAAAGAAAGACCCTATTTTTTGTGAAAAAATATCAAAGAAGGGATGGCGCACCAGCCTAGCGTATTATCCCAATGAAATTTATTAAAAGGAAAGAGGTACAGGTGAAACTTGAAAAATTAGAATATCGTGCAAAAGTTCATTTATTTCAGTAATGCAACTTAAAAGGTGAAACAAATATATGAGATAGACTCATTACATGCAAAGCAAGATAGTTCAAGCCGTGATTTGTCATAATTGTGATGATTATGGCTTACAGCTCATGAAAACCCCAAATCCACAATCTCAGAAAATTAGAATATTAGAAAATTAGAATATTGTGAAAAGGTGCAATATTCTCGGCTCAAAGTGTCCCACTCTAATCAGCTAATTAAGCCATAACACCTGCAAAGGGTTCCTGATCCTTTAAATGGTCTCTCAGTCTGGTTCAGTAGGAATCACAATCATGGGAAAGACTGCTGACCTAACAGTTGTGCAGAAAACCATCATTGACACCCTCCATAAGGAGGGAAAGCCTCAAAAGGTAATTGCAAAAGAAGTTGGATGTTCCCAAAGTGCTGTATCAAAGCACATTAACCTCCTTGGCGGTATTTCCGAGTGTAGCTCGGGGTAACATTTCAGTACCAAGAGCGGTAACCCCGAGCTACACTCGGGAATACCATGCGGCACTGCTCCGGCATTTGTTCTTCACTTACCTTACCCTGCGCTCCCACGATGTGTCCCCTGCAGCGTCCCCGGCCATCTCCTTCGGCCGATGCCGGCATCCAGCTTCTGTGTCCTGTCCCTGTGACGTCGGGACGTACGGGCGCCGCCGCCGGCGGCGGGAAATTTTAAAATTTAGAAATAATGTCATTTTTTTTTTTTTTACATTTTACATAGTAAAACATTGCTGCCTCAACCTATTTCACATACATTTTGTCCCTAGTGCTTTGTCCTGCTCCCTGCCTGCATTTTGTCTGTTCTTTCTGCCTGGAAACTGAGAAACGTCCATAGCGTCCAAAAAGTGTCCCTTTAGGTCAAAAGCGGTTTAGATCAGCTAGAGAACAGCGATAGTAAATCAGAACCACTTGCAGAATTGAGTGATAATGATTTGTGGGGAAATTCGTCATCAGACACTGAAAACAATTCTGCGACTTTGCTCAGCGATGTGCGAACTTGGCGCTATATTTCAAATTTCAGTGTTTTTGCTTTGATTATATTATTGAATTAAATGTATTAATATTATATTATTATTTTTTATGATTATTTATTAAATTATAATTTATGATTTTGAGTTTAAAATTTTATCATCCCCGGGATGTTTAATAGACTCTTGTTCAGACAGATTTCAGTGAGTTATTCCTAAATATTACAGCCTACAATAAAAAAATTACATATTTCCATGCAAAATAATGGTACCGCTTTCAGCACCAAAAATCGGAAATAATCATACCGCCAGGGAGGTTAATAAAAAGTTATGTGGAAGGGAAAAGTGTGGAAGAAAAAGGTGCATAAGCAGCAGGGATGACTGCAGCCTGATGAGGATTGTCAGGAAAAGGACATTCAAAAGTGTTGGGGACTTTCACAAGGAGTGGACTGAGGCTGGAGTCAGTGCATCAAGAGCCACCACACACAGACGGATCCTGGACATGGGCTTCAAATGTCGTATTCCTCTTGTCAAGCCGCTCCTGAACAACAAACAAAGTCAGAAGCGTCTTACCTGGGCTAAAAAAAAACAGACTTGGCCTGTTGCTCAGTGGTCCAAAGTCCTCTTTTCTGATGAGAGCAACTTTTGCATCTCATTTGGAAACTAAGGACCCAGAGTATGGAGGAAGAATGGAGAGGCACACACTGCAAGATGCTTGAAGTCCAATGTGAAGTTTCCACAGTCTGTGTTGATTTGGGGAGCCATGTCATCTGCTGGTGTTGGTCCACTGTGCTTCATTAAGTCCAGGGTTAACGCAGCCGTCTACCAGGAGATTTTGGAGCACTTCATGTTTCCTTCCGCAGACAAGCTTTATGGGGATGCTGACTTTATTTTCCAGCAGGACTTGGCACCTGCCCACACTGCCAAAAGCACCAAAACCTAGTTCAATGACCATGGGATTACTGTGCTTGATAGACCAGCAAACTCGCCTGACCTGAACCCCATAGAGAATCTATGGGGCATTGCCAAGAGAAAGATGAGAGACATGAGACCGAACAATGCAGAAGAGTTGAAGGCGCTATTGAAGCATCCTGGTCTTCCATAACACCTCAGCAGTGCCACAGGCTGATAGCTTCCATGCCACGCCTCATTGAGGCAGTAATTGCTGCAAAAGGGGCCCAAACCAAGTACTGAGTACATATGCATGCTTATACTTTTCAGAGGTCCGATATTGTTCTATGTACAATCTATGTTTTATTGATTGCATGTAATATTCTAATTTTCTGAGATTGTGGATTTGGGGTTTCCTTGAGTTTTAAGCCGTAATCATCACAATTATGACAAATCACGGCTTGAACTATCTTGCTTTGCATGTAATGAGTCTATCTCATATATTAGTTTCACCTTTTAAGTTGCATTACTGAAATAAATAATTTTTCGAGTTTCACCTGTATATGTATCCACTCGCATATAAAAAGTGCCAAAGGCACATCAAATATGGCAACGTAAGAGACCACTCTACTTGCTCCTCGTCCCTTGGAGGACAACACCTGGATCCAACTGGCTGACGCGTTTTGACGGAGGACCCATTTCTCAACTCTCCTCAGGCTTGGCATTGAAAAAGAGGGTTCTCCCTTCAAAAAGCGTTAGCCAGTTGGATCCAGGTGTTGTTCTCCAAGAGACCAGGAGCAAGTAGAGTGGTCTGTTACATTACTACATTTGATGTGCCTTTGAAACTTTTTGTTTGTGAGTAGACACATAAACCTCTTTCCTTTTAATAGACATCATTGGGATAATGCACTAGGCTGGTGCACCCTCTGTTTTTTTCAGTACTATTAGGACAGCCCCAGTCCTGAGAGGGCAGCAAGGTGTGGTGTGTTTACATTCTATGTCAAGATGCAATATGCTACACGCTTTAGAGCTAGACTACCATACCACACCACACTCATGTTCAGGAGGTGTTGTGTTTTTACATATTTTTCCTATTGGTGGTCAGTATTGAAATGTTCCTAGGCATTGGTGGTCACTGTAAGTACCTCCATACATTAGTGGACAGACGTGATGTCCTCCTTACAATGATGGTCATTGCAAGCTCAGCTAAACAGATCATTGGTAGTCCATGGAGCCGTGTACCCTTGCATTCCTGCAGTCTTACCATTCCACATTACTCTTAGAACATATCCATTCAGATACACTGGAAGAAGACAAACGCCTGTCTTAATATAACTGTAGCATAATACTTAGACCAGTACTATATCAGGACAGGATACATAAAACCATTCTTTTATGTATGCATGCTATGAATAAATGAACATTGTAGGGGTAATAATGCAGTCCTTGAAAATGTTTGCCAGCATTCCAAAGTTTTGAAACATCACTCCCGCTTTCGTTGCCAGTGAAAATAAATGATTTCTCCTTCTGAAGTTTTGCGGTACACTTTTCAAAGAGAAATATACATACATTCTACTGTCCCTTAGTGGGGATACATTCAGTGTCTAGCCAAATATTAATATTGACTGTTAAGTTTGCTTCATGAAGCAGATCAAGAAAAGTTTTTGTTTTTTTTTAAATGGAGAGTAACCTTGATATTCAAACAATGTAATATGTACTGTTTCCATAGCCATGTAAATTAGCTGCAAAATGTAAAAACATTACCTTTTGTGATGTTTTCGAAAATTCTGTGAGCCTAGATCCATCCACTGTATACTGTTGTCTGCACCTCAACAAACTCTTTGCTGACAGTGTTCCTAAGCTGGCCAGATTTTTGAATGAACATTCACAAAAATTTATACAAAACATTTGTAACAATTCTCCGTACAACTTGATGAATGTCATTCAAAAGTACTTCAAAATGTAATTTGCTTTTAACATTCGATTTTAAAATGAACAGACTTTACCAAATGAAAACCACATTCAATGTTAGAAATTTGTTTGAGAAACATTGTCCATCCTGCTCCTTGGAGTTATTTCATCGCTGCAGTCAAAAACGAACATAAATTTGACCCCATTGACCATTAGAAACATTCTTAAGTTGAATATTTTCTAAAACAATCCTATTAGTGTATGGCCAGCTCTAAAATACTAATGCATTATGTGATGTTTGCAATCACCTTACTTCCAGCCATGATGTAATAATGTTAAGTCACTCAATATTTCATATTCTGATATACAGATGTATGAGGAAGTAAACTCTCTCTATGCAGTCTGCTCTCTATCTGCATTCTATCTGTGCAGCAGCCCACCCAATACTCACCTAAGCCCCCTCTCGATCCAGCAATGTGCACTGGAGTCTTGGCTATCCCGGGAATCCCTCTCCTCATTGACTGAGACAGTGGCTCCCATTGCTGTCAATCACAGCCAGTGAGCCAATGAGGAGAGGGGGTGGGGCCATCCATTGCTCCGTGAGTGAATGGACACATGGAGCAGCGGCTAGGGAGTGCACATGCTTGGTGCCCCCATAGCAAGCTGCTTGCTGTGGGGGCATCTGACAGGAGGGAGGGGTAAGGAGCGCCAAGTAGAGGAGGATCCGGGCTGCTCTGTGCAAAACCCCTGCACACAGTACGTAAGTATAGACATGTTTGTTATTTAAAAAAAAAAAAAACAATAAGCCTTTAGAATCAATTAAATTGCTTATTATGTATAATGCATTTTATATCATACAATGTCCACTTTAGAGGAGAATGTAAAAGGAACTTCAGGCATGTCAGGAATATAGAGGATTTCATTGCTTCTATCTAAAAATGCTAGTTGTTTGGGGATCTTTTTCACAATTTTCTTCAGTACTCTGAATCCCTGACCCCGAACAAGTATTAAATAAACTGTAATTTCTGTAACAAAAACAACAGAAATAAAGTTCCCTGCAATAGAAAAGCTGTTATACTCACCTTTTGGTTTTCTCCAGAGCTTAGTAACTGCAATGTAATTTCCTTTTGCAAAGAGTAACCAATCATGTTCCAGGAAAGTTAAAAAAGTACCATTTTTTCTTACACATGACTGGATGATGGATGTCAGCAGTACTTCACGTTATTCACTAAGTTCCGGGGAAAATTCCCTTGCAAGGTGCACCTTGCAAAGTGGACAGTGTATTTGCCTTTAGTAAATCAACCCCATAGACTTCTATTGTGATATGAAGCAGTAAAAAACAATCATTGTGTAACAACACAATGCAAGAAAAAAGCCTGCCTATGTATTGCGGAAATATGGTTGCCCATGTACATACTATGACAAACAACCCCATATGACCAGGTGGTTGGTTTGGGATAGGGTGTACCTGCTATCCAGGCTGTGGTGTTATTTTTGCTTAAATGATTTAGAGGAAATCTTTTAGTGACAGAAGATTGGATCTTTCAGTTGAGGGCTGTGGTCTAGCCATTGTGACTGATGGCTTGTAGTTTTCAATGAACTACCAGAGCGTCGGTGAGTTCTCTAAGTAGTTCATTGATGGTTCCTGTCATTGTGTAATTGCCTACCCATACGAGGTACGAGCGGACAGCTTATACTGACAATCTGCAGGAGCCCTGCATTGCACCCATGATCTGTTGATTGATTAAAAAAAGCGGCTGTGTGGGACTTCGCCACGTCATTCATTCACAGAGTTCTGCGGCTGATGTTTTGTAGCTCCTAATGAACCAGCAGGGTTCTGACGAGCGCTCTAGGTAGTTCATTAACCTCCGTAGCGGTATTCCCGAGTGTAGCTCGGGGTAAAATGTCAGTACCAAAAGCGGTAACCCCCGAGCTACACTCGGACTTACCATGCGGCGCTGCATAGGGAGTCCCTGCAGAGCTTACCTTGTCCTTCGCTCCCGCGATGTGTCCCCTGCAGCGTCCCCAGCCATCTCCTCCGGCCGATGCCGGCATCCAGCTTCTGTGTTCCGGTCCCTGTGACGTCGGGACGTACGGGCGCCGCCAGGGGCGGGAAATTTGAAAATTTTTAAAAATGTCATTTTTTTTCAAAACAAATTTTTCATAGTAAAACATTGCTGTTTCAACCCATTTCACATACATTTTGTCCCTAGTGCTTTGTCCTGTGCCCTGCCTGCATTTTGTCTGTTCTTTCTGCCTGGAAACTGAGAAAAGTCCATGGCGTCCAAAAAGTGTCCCTTTAGGTCAAAAGCGGGTTTACATCAGCTAGAGAACAGCAATAGTAAATCAGAACCACTTGCAGAATTGAGTGATAATGATTTGTGGGGAAATTCGTCATCAGACACTGAAAACAATTTTGTGACTTTGCTCAGCAACGTACAAACTTGGCGCTATATTTCAAATTTCAGTGTTTTCGGTTTGATTATATTATTGAATTAAATGTATTATTATTATATTATTATTTTTTATGATTATTTATTAAATTGTAATTTATGATTTCGTGTTTCAAATTTTATCATACCCGAGATGTTTAATAGACTCTTGTTCGGACAGATTTCAGTGAGTTATTCCTAAAAATTACAGCCTACAATAAAAAAACTACATATTTCCATGCAAAATAATGGTACCGCTTTCAGCACCAAAAATCTGAAATAATCATACCGCTAGGGAGGTTAATTCTTCCTGTCATCATGTAACTGCAACTAAGAGATACAAGCAGACAGCTTACGATGACAGTTTGCAGGAATCCTGCATTGCACTCGCTATCTGCTAATCGTGGGTTCAACGCTTTACAGGCTCCTAATAAAAAAAATTATAATATCACTTTTTTTTTTACCTCCAAAAAGATGTGCATTTATTTATTACAATACAAAGAACTGCTACTTCTTTTAAAGGCATAATAGATAAGGTTAGAGAACAGGCCAGAAGATGATCTAGTCCTCCCTGTATTCAAGGCTGATCACAACAGGATAGGACACATACTATAATTTGAGCTTTTCTGCAGTTCCTGGCAGACTTGTAGGCAAGTTTAGGTTTATCATTAAAGACCTTTGTATATGTTTTCATTTTATCCTAGTTTCACAAAATCGGCTAATGGATTTCTAAGGGAATAAACAAAGGGTTACCTTGACAATGAGAAGCTTCTAACACATACAACGTATTGCTATCACTGCTCATTGGTATACTTGCACTGCTTTCATCTTATGTGTGTTTAAATGAATGAATCATCGTCTAACAGTAAAAAAAAAATCACCAAATGTTTTTTTCTATAGAACCAACTTTTCCTCACATACAGTCTCCTCTATACCAAATATATACTACTTGCTGGCTCAGAACTGAAAACTCAGAACACTATTTAGGGTGCTTGTAATTTCATATAAGGAATTTACAGCTGAATCCAGGAGCAAAATCTTTTATTTACCTATATTCCTCATCAGTAACAATGGACATAAATCCACCGTGTGCACCAAATACCTTTGCAGACCCAGTTATTACCTTGTAAAATTATCAGTGACATCATCATTGTGCTGCTTATAGCCCAAGCACTAAACAGAGCTGTGGGAGGGTCCCAGTCGGCTCATCCACTGCAGGCTGTCTGCAGAAATCTAGAGTCACTCTGCACAAGGCACGAGAGCAGCAATTACTGGTCTGAAGTCTGGTTCACAACATATGCAGTGCAGTGTGTTTTTATGCTGCATCAAAAACGCATGGACAGTGTTTAACATGAATTCCAATGGCCCTAGTTCACACTAGCGCAGTGTTTTCCAGTCCAGTCAACAAAAGTAAAACATGTTGCATTTTTTCTGTATGGAATGCATCTGGAACATGGAGAAACCCATCAAAAATGCACATCTCCTCAACTGGGATCAAGAACAAAAGAGGGGAACAAACACATCAAAAACGCGCATGCAGAAACACATCCAGAGTGCAGAAATTGTGGGGTGAACCAGCCCTAAATACAAAACGCACAGTTTTACACTGGATTACTGCACAGCTCTTGAAGAAATTAAAAAAAAACAACTTCAAGATTAAAGTATGAATAATATTCTTTTGTATTTAAACAATATTTGCTTATCCCACAACTTGGCTTTAATTTATTGCTACTGAGTGCCACAACTTTTTTTGAAAACCCCCAAAAAAACATAACTGGAGTCCCAAAGAAACCAAACAGATATTTGTGGACCAGAATAAACAGACTGACCACCTTGGCTCTACAACAGAAGATTGCCTGAAAGTTTGAGTTAAAGTTGGGTATAAGGCATAACTATGTTTGATGAAGAAGAGAATAAATGTCATATGTTATATTCTTGTGGACTTCAGAATCTGATTGCAAGTTCTTCATTTAGGGATCTTATCCACTGACTAGAAGTTCCTGAAATAAGGGTAATTTACTCAAAGGTCATTGCCTATGTGGAGGCAACTAAGGCTAGGTTCATATCTATGCAAGTCAGGAAAACACCCAAAATTGCACACTCTCCCAACATGCACAGATACATGCTGCTCTTTAGCAGATGTGCGGAGGTGCTATTAGTTTTTGGAAAAGAGTCAGGGACTTTTTCTGTGAGTCTTATGCTCATTGAAATGAATGGGCTGCCCTGTAGGCAACATGATGGAACGTGTGAAAAACAAGCAGAAACACACCAGTGCTTGGTTGCACCTGTAGGTGTGAACCAAGCCTAAGTGATTTTAGATAGAATTAAGAGATTTCATGGAACTCACCTAGCTAAAGAGATAAGGGAGTCCTGAACAGTGCCAATGCTGTCCCTATTACCTTTTCTCACCTGGTTCTGTCAATTTTTTTTAGTTAGACTGGTAAATTGTTAATGTAATATTTTACAACATTAAAGTATAACTAAAGGCAAAACTTTTTTGAAAGTTTTGGATAGAATGGGAAGGGACGAAACATTGATTAGGTTTTTAATGCTGTCTGTGCCCCCATTCAGGAGATTCACCCTCTCTATTTGTCCTGTTTACCATTATCATCAAAAGTGAGAGTAAAAGAAACCCCAAATTTTGGGTTGTCCCAAGAAAAGTAATAGAGTAGAAATTTTCCAATGGGGACACTAGTTCTTGTGAACCGGGGGTCCCCAAGGAATTCCATTAATTTGTAAATATTTTCTCACTTTCTTTTTTGGCTAAGGGACAGGAAGTGAAGGCAAATCTCCTAAATCAGACACAGATGGCAAAATATATACTGACAGGTTTTATAACCCTCCCTTACTCTATCCAAAATGAAAAAAAAATGTGCTTATAGTTCTTAGGCAGCATAGTTTAAGGTAACATAGAATGCATTGCTTTTCCCTGTTAATAGTTTTATTTTGCACTGACTGCAGTCTACAAGTCAAGTGCTTTTCATGGACATCTGCTAGTAGCTAAACCTCGCAAATGGCTACAATGGCCACTACAGACCAATTCACATACTGTACATGGGAAATATTTCCTCATTAGATATAATGTCAGGAAAATCCTCTTAGCAATACATGTCATTCGAAAGTCCTCTGTTTTTAGATAAAGTCATTCTATCAGCAGAGCAGATGAACAAGAATGCAGAAAGGCGCATTCAATCAAAATCAAAGATACATTTGATGAGAGTCTGAAACAAACAATACATAAAGGTTTACAAGTGCATAGCTGATAGCTGTTTCTGGGAATGTTATTTATTTCTAAACGTCACCTTTTTATTCTTGCTTCTCTCCTTCACCATTATGGTGGGGTTGTTTGGAAACAGTAACATAATATGATAAATGAAACATTTTGCATACATCAGATCCTTTCATAGCATACGCAAGGCACTTAGAAAATATGAATATAGGTCATGAATGTAACAGGCAATTTTTTTGTGCTCACACTATGGAAAAAAAAATCCAACCTGACAGATCTGTTTTATGCAGTTAGGCTCCAAAGCCATTTTCACATTTCAGCTTTGGTCCTATTAATTCGGCAATAACTTTGTCATTACCTATGATAGGAGAGGGAGTTACATTCTTTTTTGGAAACAAATGCAGATTTCATTTGGTGATACTGTGTTTACTGTGCAGGGGCGGACTGACCATTTGGAAACTCAGGCACTGCCTGAGGGCCCGGGGTCAGTAGGGGGCCCCATGAGATGCCCCTGGTACCTTTTTCATAGGCTTTTTTGAGTATGGGCAAGGACACAGGGGCCCCATAATCCCCTATTGCCCGGGGGCCCCATGAGTTGTCAGTCCGCCCCTGTTACTGTGTTTAATTTTCTATATATTTTAAAGGCAAAAATAGATAAAACATGTAAAAAATATTCTTTATTACCTATTTGAACAGTAAAAATTTTAAAACAAATATTACAGAAGTGACCCTGGGTATAAAGCTTAGGTGTCCCTGCTCAAAGTATTTTATTGAAATATTCAAAAGCATCCACGTGGAGCAATAAAATGACATGTGTATTCCACTTACAAAGATGGCCACTGGACCTGCATGAGGACGCGGTAGCGTGACGTCAGTATGCAGGCTCCTCACGCAAGTCCGGCGGCCATCTTTGTAAGTGGAATACACATGTCATTTTATTGCTCCACATGGACGCTTTTGAATATTTCAATAAAATACTGCACCATAAGCGCTTTCCTTTCTGGGCTCATTTGGTGAGCTAATCCCTTCAAGGTGGAGCCCCTTTCTGTTTGCTGATGGTGGAACGATTTGCTGGGAGTATCTCCTACTCTGGTATATGCCTGCTCTGTTTTTCCCTTATACTGTGTATGGAGATGGATGAGGCTGACCTGTGGAGGAGCTAAAGTCCTTTGATTTCAAACGCATATTTAATATGCGCTTCTGGTGAATGCATTATAAAGCAGGATTTGTCACAGATTCACGCATCACTTCTTTTGGACTTTATATTTGGAATAATTTACCATTCAATTTTCACTGATTATATTTACTGGATTGTTCACCTACTGTCCTGATAGAGTCTATTTGTCACTTTTGTGCTGTCATTTTAGCGTGGCACCATTTATATTTTATTTATTTGCTCACTATAGTGCCGTTTCAGAGAGCTTCACCTATAATACTTGTTGTGCATATTCACTTACAGTCACCAGCTATTCAATTCATGTATTTATTCATTTGTTTTATGATGCTATGGCATTGAGTTATTATCATCATATTTCTTTATGAGCACTGCACTTTCTTCTTTTCTTTATCACTTTTTAGGATATAGCGGGTTATCATTTTTGTGCGAGCTGCTGCTTTTGCTTGTGCGCTCACTATCTACTTATTTTGCTAAAACTTTCATGTAAACCAATTAATTTACACATATTGGGATTTTTTTTGCAAAGACGTGTAGCAGAATACATTTTGGCATAAAGTTTTTTTTATTTATTTACTGGACATATTTAATGGCAAAAAGTCAAAAATATTGTTTTTTTCTCAAAATTGTCAGACACAAAAAATGGCCTGGTCAGGAGGGGGTAGTAAATCCTCAGGAGGACAAGTGGTTAATCGGATAAGTTAGAATAATGTGGTGTAGCAAGGTAGAACAATTTTCCAAAATTTGCAAAAATGTTACCACTGTACACAGTCAAAGTGCATAGATGCAAAAGTGATAAATGCAAAAGATGTAGACAAAAGGAACTTGTTATTGTTTTTTTTGCTTGGGAGAGTGCATGTGATCAGCACTGTTCAGACAGAGGTCAGGGGTCCTGCATCCTCCCATAGCAAAATTAAAACTCCCCCTACAAGTTTTAACATGTGCTCGCCTGGACACTGATAGAAGTCACAAGACTGCTCTACCTGCCGGTGAGAGCAGTTTATATTTACTAAATAATTGCATTTCTATGTTCTGTGTACTGTGGGAGACCAGATATAGTGAATTCAGAGTCCTGGGTTTAGTAACACTTTAAGTTAGCCCTTCTTCCAAGCCCCACATATACTTGATGAGCTTGCCAGTGAACCTACCTAATGAACCTTCCTGTGATAGGGTGGCAACTATGCATTACTGCTCCTGAATTCAGAGCAGAGTTTCCAGTCTTATACAGGTTATGCCTATTTGCACTACAGTGGGATGAAGAAATGTTGCAGGTGGTGTAGCTATCAGCATTGACACTGATGATTCACAAGCCTGTACCTGTGCCTGTTAGCACCTAGCCACAGTCAAAGCTTTTTGATTTATTTTCTGAGGCTTGTGCATAACTGGATTTGGTACTTGTTTAGACTGTCATACAGGAACATTTAGTTGTATTTTAATGTCCATAGACATGCACAAAGTGACAAATATCTTTTGCAGTGAAGCTTGGAAACTTACTTATACTCCATCAATGATCTAATTGCTATTTCCCTGTAAAGCAGCTGCACACACATTGGAAACGCAGAAAGGAACATTTGGCTTTACTGGAGCTGGCGCATGTACAAATAAATGACATTAGCTACTGGGACTATTATTCAAAAGGAAGAAATATAACCTAGTCTCAAAATACCAACCAAATCACACTCTTTGTTCCTCCCAAGACCTCCTGCACTCTAGTTCCCTTGTTACCTCCTCCCATGCTTGCCTGCAGGACTTCACAGGAGCCTCTCCCAGCCTATAGAATTCCCTACCCCAATCTGTCCAACTATCTCCTGCTCTGTCCACTTTTAGGTGATCCTTGATAACTATCCTGCCTGCATCTAACAACTGTACATGTATTTTCTCCATCAGCTCATCCCCCACAGTTATTACCTTTTATATCAATTGACCCTCCCCTTGTAGATTGTAAGCTCTAACGAGCGGGGCCCTCTGATTCCTCCTGTATTCAATTGTATTGTACCTGTACTGTTTGCCCTCAGATTGTAAAGCACTGTGCAAACTGTTGGCGCTATATAAATCCTGTATTATAATAATAAATTCCAATGTTTACTGAGATCTGTTCAGACAGTGAATGAAGACACAATCATAAAATACTGTTGTATGGTATTCAGGGGTGTAGTAATAACAGCAGTGGAAGGGCTGGTTTAAAAAAAACATTTCTTTTAGAAGACAGGTGCTGAAACTTATAAAGGTAAGAAAGAATATCGTTTGGAACAATGGATGTGAGATCTTTCTGTTAAAGTGCTCAATATAAGAAACCAGGGGATGACTTGGTTTACCTGGCTCCACCTAAAAGTAAAATATTACTTTTGCACGGACTACGCATTTCTAAAGGCTCACATTTTAGATATTTAAAAATAACAAACATGCTATACTTACCTGCTCTATGCAACGGTTTTACACAGAGCAGCCGCGATCCTCCTCTTCTGGGGTCCCCCGTTGGTGTTCCTGGACCCTTCCTCCTTCTGAGTGCCCCCATAGCAAGCCGCTTGCTATGGGGACACTCATGCGTGCTCGCTCCGGAGCCAGATCTGTGTGTCCCTGCCCCTGCTCACTCCTCACTGGCTGTGATTGACAGCAGCAGGAGCCAATGGCTCCCGCAACTGTCTCTGAGCCAAGGAGAAGTAAGAGAGCCTCTGCTCTCATGTAAATTGCTGGATTGAGATTGGGCTCAGGTAAGTATTTAGGAGGGACTGGGGGGGTTGCCGCTTGTAGAAGGTTTTTTACCTTAATTCGCTGAATGCCTTTAGAACCACTCCAAGTGTTAAAGGAGATCATGGAGATCAGCCTTTAAGGGTTCCCTTTAGGGTTTAAATTAAAAGTGTTAGGGTTTGGTGGAGGGGACTAAGTATTTAGAAACCGACTAAGAGTAAAGTGTTGGGGGGGTAATGTGCTCTTTTTTAGGGTTAGGTTGCTGATGCACTTTAGGCCAACAGCTAAATAGATGTTTTAATACATACCATATATGTTCAACCAGTCTTTTGCTTTTCACACCTCTTAACACTAAATTACAAGATTGGTTGTAAAAAATGACTTATGCTTAAGCAGGTGGAACAGTCAACATATGTTAACTGTATATTTAGCTGCATGCCCGGAGTTCACTAAGTGTTCAGAAATTTAAGGGTCTTTAGGAAAGCTGAAGAGTTTTCATATATCCTCCATTATGGGAGCCCTGTGCTGAAAACAGCCAGTGTAATAAACAAAAAAGTATAAATTCTGCACTATAGTATATATGTGACTCCCTAACTAAAAAATCAATAGAACATAAGCAGCCAACTTAATATTGCAGGCAACAATATATCAAATAATAAAACATAAAAGTGCGGCGCTACATATAACCAAAAAATGAGTGCAAATACATGAGTAAATGGAAAGTCCAATACACATGCGGATGAGATATAACATAGAATAAGCCCCTTTAATGGAACATCAATGTTGTCATGAATGCTTCAAATCTGGTCAAGAAGATGAAGAAAATCCACCATCACCAACACCCAAAAAATTCTGCCTCTTTCCAGATGAAATTGACCCTCAGTTAAGGTTGGGTCAAAATGCGCAATACAGACTCCAAACACATGCCATGGACCTGGACACTTAATAACGTCAAAGGATCAAACTGGTCCCCAGTGGTAGATGGATTAAACACCCGTTGGATCATTCTAAAAATTAGCTGTGATCCGGACATTGGTAGAGCTCCAAACTTTAACTGCAAAAATTGAACAGAGAAAATAAACCTGCAGAAAAGATTTATCCTCATAGAGGACAAACCTGCTGCATTATCTCCGGCTTGTACTGAGACTTTAAATCCTGCCGTGCAAGGCAGCATGGGACTTGTAGATCTCTCTCTGGGCTCCAGAGGCGGCTGCTGCCTTCCTTGGTCTGTTCAGGTGAGCTCCTTCCTAGTCTGGCAGCTTAGTACGAGGAGATGTATGTGCGCACTGAGTCTGGAGGTCGCACTGACTCATTTTTTGGTTATGTGTAGCCCCACACTTTTATGTTTTATGAAAACAGCCAGTGCCAGACTGCGGGAGCTTCATTTTCCTTTCCTGTTCCTTGTGAAAGCAACACTGCTGCAATCAATCTGATATTAAGGCTGCATTCACACCTGAGCGATTTTCTGCTTGTAGCTCTAAAACACTCAAAAAGTCAAATTCCATGCATGTCAATGGCCCCTGTTCACATATGAGCATTCTGTCGCCTGAAGCAAAATGCCTGTCACTCAAAAAAGTACATGAGCTTCTTTTAGGCAGATTACAAGCGTTATTGGCCCCACAGACTTCAACAGAAATGCCTGAAAATGTGTGACATGAGCGTTTTACAAGTGTTTTGTTGCTCATTTTCTGCTCAAACAGCAGCTCTCCTCCCCTAACTTCCTCCCCCTCTATTAATAGTGCTTAACAAAAATGCCTGAAGCTGTAAAGCGCTTGCAATACACTTCTAAAACGCTTCTAATATGCTTCTAAAACACTTCTAAAACACTTGTAATACACTTATAAAAACTCTCAAATAAAAACAGCAGTACATCTCTATGCTGTGAATGCAGCCGTAGGCTCCGTGTACACTGCAGCTGATGAACTCACGTTTAGGAGCTTTTCAGCATTTTTTTCAGCAGCCCCTGAACTCTCCCTAATGTTTTCCTATGTGTCCATGTACACTATATCATTTACAGTCATTTACAGGCAGTTGAGTTTACAGTCGTTTTTTTGAATGCACCAAACTTGCGTTCAGGAGTAGATTTTATCAGCGTTTCAAATGCGAAATGCTTGTAATCGTGTGTAAATGCGTGTAAACGCATTTATAAGCATTTGGAGAATTTTTTTTACTTTTCAATATCCAGATGCAGTCCAGAGCCTTTTTGCATCATGAAAAATGCATGCAAAGTGTTTTCCCGGTACTCATATGGACCTGGTACACTATACGTTGAGGTTTCCCATGGAAGAAAATATGTTAGACACTGCTGCAATAATTTCTGCACAGAAATGAGCTGGAACACGTCCAAACACCACAAAAAAAAGACAGCTAATCTGAACACATACTGCTCTCTATGCTTCTGCTCTCTCTATTTCTCTTAAAATGTTTGAAATAGTTAATATTTTACTGTATTTCAGTGCATGCTGGGCATTTTGGAAGGTCTCCTGAGGTTATCTTTAAAAAACGCTTCTAAACGCAAACGCTCAAAAACGTGCATAAAAGCAGTATGCAAAAACAGCCGTTTTTTAACCTTTTTCCAGCAGTCAGTTTTCCATCTTTCAGAAGTGTCCCGTGTACATGGAGCCTTACTGGTAGCGTATACATAGAGAGTACAAGAGTAGATATGAAATGTCCACCAGCACAGTTTTTTTTAAATAAAACATTTGTTGAAAACTCGTATTCTATATGGTATTTTCACTTACGGGCACAGACTAGACAAGATACTGCACCATTGCACTGTGGTACCTGCCTTTACTGAATTGCACTGAACTTTATATTGTGCCTTTAACAAACTAGTTTGTAACTTTTTAAATAAAATTCAAGAGTGGTGCCTTTGGAAGAAAAAGGTACACAATGACCTGAACTTCCAACAGCGCTTTCAAAGAAAGCAAGAATACAGGTCATATAATAGATCAGAACGAAAGAACATGTGGAAAGAATACATTGTGATTGCAATAATCAGGAAAATGGAAAATTCTATTATGTTTAATGAGCTTACATACCTTTGTTCCTTTAGGTTGCTATTATTTAGTAATAATTTATTAAACTCTTCATCTTAGTCACAGAGACATCTGCAAGAAAAAAAATACAAAGGAAAGTGTTACTCAGTACTATCCAATCATTCCAGTTCACACTTCAGGACTCACTGAAATGTAAACTAAGAAATGTCAATTAACCACTTGCCCTCCACATGATTCATCCCCCCCCCCCCTTCCTGACCAGGCCATTTTTTTGCGATACAGCGCTGCGTATATACGTGATTTTGTGCACCCGTGCCGCCCTGTAGCAGTATTTCGGCTCTAGGGTGGTGTGGAAGTGGTTAAATAAAGTTTAAAGGGAATCCAATCCTAAAAGTGCCTTAGACTAGGTTCACACTATGAATCGTCTATGAATCACACAGGAATGCACAGCGCATTCCTGTGCAATTTACATGCAATTTAGTGCAGTTCATTTTGAGCCCATTGCTTTTGAATAGGCTGAACTCACACCACACCTAAAGTAATGCATGCACTACTTTTGGAAACAAACCGCAATCATATTGTATGGTAGTATTGTAGCATGCGATCCGCTGCAGGCAAAACGCACTGCATTTGTGACCTGCATTTGGAGTGTAATTAACATTACACCCGCTGTAGATCAAAAGGGCAGTGCGTTTTGAACATGGTTTGGGAAAAGCACACAGATCATGGGTTTCCCTCACCACGTTCTAGTGTGAACTGGCCTAAAAGGGTATTTCCATGTTTGCAGCCAAATTGGGATTACCTACTTCATATCTGTTACTTTTCATATAGCATTGCTTACAACAAATAGTTAAACATTGCAGCTTCACAATTTTAGAATTTTTTTGGTGGAACTTCCAGAAAGGAAAAATTACTTTTCATTCTCAGGCTAGGTTCACATCTGCGCAGGTGGTGCCGCTGCGGATCCACACAAAAATCTGTGCGGCCACACCACCCGCACAGAGGAATGCGGACCTGCAGGTGGGTGCCATTAGTTCTAATGGCATGCCGCCCGCACTGGAAAACGCAACCGTAGTGGGGACCGAGGTTCCTGTGCGGGCTGCATTTTCAGAAGAAGTGCAGCGACTTCTTACCTGGGTGTCCCGGGGCACGGGAGTCCATTCAAATGAATGGGCTCTCGTGCCCGCACAAAACGTGGCCCGACTTCCTCATATATGTGAACCAGGGCTCACTGTATGAAGGGGTTGAGTAGCTGTGTCTGCCATAATCAACCCTGTGTGCTCTGTGCAGGGACACATCATCAGTTGTAATAGATTTGATCATTGTGGGGTTGATTTACTAAAGGCAGATATTAGTAAATATTAATTTGGTAAAGCTCCACTTTTTAAATAATACCCAATCAGGTGCAAGGAAAGTAAAAAAAAAACAGCATTTGCTTGCATATGATTGGACAATGGAAATCAGCAAAGATTGACCACATTTACTAAGTTCTGGGGAAAATCAGTGAACAGTCTATTTGCCTTTAGCAAATTCGCCCCAATATGTTTTCCCAAACGGTTCAAGGTTTCAGAGCTGGGCTTCCCCATTGTATTTTACTTAGAACTGGACTCTGCCAGAACCCATACCGGTTATTTGGACAGATCACGATGAGCTATCTGAGAAATGCTCACAGACAGCCATGACACCTTCTCCTCAGAAATATCAAAACGTTAAAAAATATTTAAACTTATAAAAATCCCTTTTCTTTTGGTTGCAGCTACAACATTCAACACAACAATACCACATTGCATGGAATTCTATCTGCCGCAGGGAAATTAAACTGAGTAGATCCGCAACCAGGGTTGATTGAAGTCTACAGGGGAGCATACTACTGTGAGTATAGTCGCTAGGAGTAACGTGCTGAAAGCAAATCAGGAGGTGCTTGTCCTTATCTTTCATTAACAGTCCTAGTCAGGAGCTCTGTTCTGCTTGGTAACCAGAGAAATTAATGCCTGGACAGTGTAAGGAATGACTAGGAGGTTTCTAAAGAACTACATTTTAGGAATGCAAATGTAAATAAAGTAAAACTCATTATGCAGAAATGTGACCAAAATTCCACATCCAGCGGGTTTATATAAAACTACTTAGAAAAAAAAAACATTTTCTTGGAAACTATGTGCATATATTGAGGGGTATGGCCATTCAGCATACAGACATAATGGGTCCTCCAGGCAGGAACTGAAAGTGGCTAGTTGGGAGATATATTAGCAGCAATGACTAGCACCAATATAATAGTGTAGACATTCATTTACAAGCAGTATACTAGCATGTGTAAACAAAGCACAGCCTGTCTCATAAAAAGGCCATTCTTCCATGATTTGTTACTTTGGCAGGGAATGTGTTTCAGTTTGGCAAGAAGTACCTATGTCTGTGCAAAGGCATCTCTCTTTGGCTGAATGAGCCTCTCTTTGTGATTTAACTGTCTCTTGTTCTAAGAAGACAATATGAAACACTTTTTAAAAATCTGTGAAATATTGTTGCTGAGAGCTTAGTTTCAAGCAATGTACACAATCATATGACTTTACATGTTGTTCTCAGCTGTTTCACAACCTCATTCACAGACTGTTATGAAATTTGTTTTATTGTAGAAACAAAGAAATTCGTTAACCAAGTATATTTTTAAAAATCTTAATTGGCTGAGATCCAATATTATGATATCAATCTCTGATAAAAAGAATAGTAAAAAGCCTGTGCTCTAACAAAATTAGCAAATTAACCGGTTCCCCGCCGCCCTATAGCAGAAATATTGCTACAGAGTGGCAGGGCTGCGCAAAATCACATATATATACACGTGACTTTGCATTTCTGTGAAGGGGGCACGAGTGCCGGCCTACCCGTGCCGCTATTGGTGGCTACAGCTGTCAATCACCGGATCCCGACCAGAGATTCTCCACCAACACCCGGTGATCGCTGAGGAGCAGTGAAAGGGGAGAGGTCTGTTTGTAAACAACACAGAGCTCTCCCCTCTCAGCAAAAACAAGCTGCTTTGTATTGTTCTGCACAGCAGAGCAATACAAAGCAGCTTGTCTACATAGTAAAGCACACACAGCACACTATGTAAAACACAACACAGCACACAGTTATCCCTTTGATTGCCCCCGATGTAACCCCTTCCTACCCAATGTCATTAGTACAGTGTCAGTGTCACTGTATTAGTGTAATTGGGATGTCAATGGCAGTTAGACATTTACCCCCCAGTGTCAGAATACCTGCCATAGTCCCGCTATAAGCCGCTGATCACCGCCATTACTAGTATTAAAAAAAAAAAATTCCAGTATATATACTGCCATTTATAGACGCTATAACTTTCACATAAACCAATTAATTTACACGTATTGGGTTTTTTTTTTTAGCAAAGATATGTAGCAGAGTACATTTTGGCCTAAATTTATGACGAAATTTGATTTTCAAAATATTTTTATTGGATATGTTTTATAGCAAAAAGTCAAACATTTTTTTTTGTTTCAAAATAGTTTTTTTATTGTTTATAGCACAAAAAATAAAAACCACGGGGGTGATCAAATACCACCAAAAGAAAGCTCTATTTGTGGGAAAAAAAGGACATAAATTTCATTTGGGATGCAGTGTTGCATGACCGCGCAATTGTCAGTTAAAGTAACGCAGCGCCATATCACAAAAAATGGCCTGTTCAGGAAGGGGGTAAATCCTCTGGAGGGCAAGAGACATCTAAGTGATATATTGTTACATTAAGGGGTATGTACAGAATCAGAATGGTACATGAATAAAGAGGTAATAGCAAGTGATGCTCCTGGTGTCCAGAACTGCTTTCAGCAATCAAACCATTTCTCCCATACTAGATGCTAATGACAAGCACACTCAGTACTGCACAGAGATTTCCAACTTGCGGGTTCTGTGAGCAAGCCTATGTAGAATACTGGAGGTGGAAAGTACAGTGGATGTGCTGCTGTCACTGTCAGGCATGTTTGTGAAAATCCCAGCACAGTTATCTCCCTTTCTGTCACTCTTGGCAAGATTTGTGCCCATCTTACCTCAGTTCTATTGATCAAAGACAAATGTGAAAATTGTAGTAATTCTTCTTTAACCACTTCAGTAACAGCCTTTCACACACTTTCATCACCAGGCCATTTTTCAGTGATGTGACAGTTTGACTGACAATTACTCTATCCTACAGTAGTGGACCTAAATTAATTTTGATATACAGTCAGGTCCATAAATATTGGGACATCAACACAATTCTAACATTTTTGGCTCTATACACCACCACAATGGATGTGAAATGAAACAAACAAGATGTGCTTTAACTGCAGACTGTCAGCTTTAATTTGAGGGTATTTACATCCAAATCAGGTGAACGGTGTAGGAATTACAACAGTTTGCATATGTGCCTCCCACTTGTTAAGGGACCAAAAGTAATGGGACAATTGGTTTCTCAGCAGTTCCATGGCCAGGTGTGTGTTATTCCCTCATTATCCCAATTACAATGAGCAGATAAAAGGTCCAGAGTTCATTTCAAGTGTGCTATTTGCATTTGGAATCTGTTGCTGTCAACTCTCAAGATGAGATCCAAAGAGCTGTCACTATCAGTGAAGCAAGCCATCATTAGGCTGAAAAAACAAAACAAACCCATCAGAGAGATAGCAAAAACATTAGGCGTGGCCAAAACAACTGTTTGGAACATTCTTAAAAAGAAGGAATGCACCGGTGAGCTCAGCAACACCAAAAGACTCGGAAGACCACGGAAAACAACTGTGGTGGATGACCGAAGAATTGTTTCCCTGGTGAAGAAAACACCCTTCACAACAGTTGGCCAGATCAAGAACACTCTCCAGGAGGTAGGTGTATGTGTGTCAAAGTCAACAATCAAGAGAAGACTTCACCAGAGTGAATACAGAGGGTTCACCACAAGATGTAAACCATTGGAGAGCCTCAAAGACAGGAAGGCCAGATTAGAGTTTGCCAAATGACATCTAAAAAAGCCTTCACAGTTCTGGAACAACATCCTATGGACAGATGAGACCAAGATCAACTTGTACCAGAGTGATGGGTAGAGAAGAGTATGGAGAAGGAAAGGAACTGCTCATGATCCTAAGCATACCACCTCATCAGTGAAGCATGGTGGTGGTAGTGTCATGGCGTGGGCATGTATGGCTGCCAATGGAACTGGTTCTCTTGTATTTATTGATGATGTGACTGCTGACAAAAGCAGCAGGATGAATTCTGAAGTGTTTCGGGCAATATTATCTGCTCATATTCAGCCAAATGCTTCAGAACTCATTGGACGCCGCTTCACAGTGCAGATGGACAATGACCCAAAGCATACTACAAAAGCAACCAAAGAGTTTTTTAAGAGAAAGAAGTGGAATGTTACGCAATGGCCAAGTCAATCACCTGACCTGAATCCGATTGAGCATGCATTTCACTTGCTGAAGACAAAACTGAAGGGAAAATGCCCCAAGAACAAGCAGGAACTGAAGACAGTTGCAGTAGAGGCCTGGCAGAGCATCACCAGGGATGAAACCCAGCGTCTGGTGATGTCTATGCGTTCCAGACTTCAGGCTGTAATTGACTGCAAAGGATTTGCAACCAAGTATTAAAAAGTGAAAGTTTGATTTATGATTATAATTCTGTCCCATTACTTTTGGTCCCTTAACAAGTGGGAGGCACATATGCAAACTATTGTAATTCCTACACCGTTCACCTGATTTGGATATAAAGACTCTCAAATTAAAGCTGACAGTCTGCAGTTAAAGCACATCTTGTTCGTTTCATTTCAAATCCATTGTGGTGGTGTATAGAGCCAAAAATGTTAGAATTGTGTCGATGTCCCAATATTTATGGACCTGACTGTATTTTTATTACAGTTTACATTTGTGATCTTTGCGATTTGTCATCACAGCTATCACATGGTACAGGGCTGGTTGGATCAGCTCTGTACACTGAGTCTGTTAACTGCGTTTGTTCACAGAAATTAACGGCCACCCAAGGGTGATTTCTGCAGTGCTGTTTATAAATGGTACTGCAGAAATAAATGTCATCCACTTCACAGTTCATAAATGTACAGTGGTATATAGATGGTTACAGTGTATGTGAAGCCAGACTTTTACTTCTGTCTGACTTTCCAGTATGGAGATTTATGTTCACTTTCTGATCCAATGATAATGGTTTCATCACATATGAAGGAATAAAAGTCTGACCAGGGTTCTATCCTTCCCTACTCTACTCTATTGTTATTTCTGTCTGTGTCTCTGTTGTATGGTTAACCTCACTTCCTGCCTGGCAAAACCTTTTCAGCAGTCAAGGAGTAGAGGGGAAATTGGTGTGACAAAAAATAAAACAGATTATTATTATTATTATTATACAGTATTTATAAAGCGCCAATAGTTCGCTCAGCGCTGTACATTACAAAGGGGGACAGAACATGTGACCGAACAATACCAATACAATGCAAAACATGAGGGGATCGAGGGCCCTGCTCTTTCGAGCTTACAATCTAGGAGATTAACCCTTCCGTAATCGATATATAAAAAGGCTTGATATACAAGTTAATCTGAGTTAGGTAAACTACTTATCTGAATTTGTTTTATAAACTCAGTTCACTAAATAAGCACAGGATTATACAAAGACTTTATGGTAACTATCTTGTGTATGTATCTAGTTTTCTGATATTCTAGTAAATGTAATAAGTTTTTGCCACGGTTTACTTCTGTCATATTCATATCAACCCTAAAGGATCTCTAGAATCACTTAAAATAAATTAAAACTCAATCAATAAAATCTAATTTAGGATTTAGCCTGTTAAAGAGATTCTTCAGTCTGACAAAAAAACAAATTAAAATTCAGCAGCTACAAATACTGTAGCTGCTTACTTTAAATAAAAGGACACTTACCCGTCCATGGATCCAGCACCATCGTTACCCGGGTCGGTTCTTCGCCAGTCTTAGGGTCCCAGGCACTTACATGTTTACTGTGGGAAGCTAACTGTGACTTCTTGCAGCTTCACAGCCTGCTACCCACTGTGCATGCGCAACTTGTACTGCACTCTGTGATTCAACCCACAACCTCCAGGGACCTGTGATGTGTCCCAGTAAGTTGTGGGCAGAGAAAAGGGGTACCCCTCTCCAAAAAAAACTGTTCCAAAAGTGTTAGATGAGGGGGCAGGAGGACGAAAAGCGCGACTTCCCTTTTAGGTGACGTTCTGCTTTAATGTAATTTTACATTTTGTTTTCAATCTGTTTAATTACTCAGGTTTCATTAAAAGAATACCTAGTGGTTCTGCCATAAAGATCGTTTTTTAAACACTTCCTGTTATAGAGTGATAAATGACTCCTAAATGTGCTCCTTTGTTGTCACCCTGTCACATGCACCCCAGGTAGAGACTACAAGTGGCCATACGGCAAGCTCTGTGCAGCCATAGATCACCATTTTATAGGAAGCCAATTTGAAGCAATGATGTGCAGCCAATCCTGTGCATGTAGACAGGAAGTGCCTGAAAGAAGGTGAAGGAGATCAGCAACAAAAATGAAAACTATACTTAAACCCCCCCCCCAAAAAAAACCATTGTAATTGTTTATGATACACATTGCTTTACTAAACTAAATATAATCAAAGCAGAGTTTAGATCTACTTAATTCTCCCATTTAAGATTTGTTGAGATATCTGCCTTAAGGTTCAGATCAAGAGCATGCCTTTTACTGTACTGTCCGGGTATACTCCATTTATTACTTTAAACTCTTCGCACCCTTTAAGTGGGCTTTAATGCATGGGAGGTGGTGTGGGCTCTGTATCATGAGACCAGTATGATTAGCTTTCACAGCAGTCACTTGATTGGGAGCTCATTCCCCTGGCTCCCAATCACAGCTGTCGGTTACAGATAGGTCGATGTGCTGAGAGTGGGCAGTGAACACATTCTCAGAGCACAAACCTCATTCTGTCACGGGTGCATACAAGGCTGCTGTTACAAACCACAGGGCCCCATACAGCCTTACAGCCCCCCCCCCCAAAAAAAAAACACAGTTTACTATACTTCAGTTATGAATGAACACACTGAGTGATTGGTACCAATCACTCATTGCATTCATACAGGAAACGAAGGGTCTGTATATCTACCAGACCCTTCCCCCACTCTCCATGAAGGATCCTATTGTGTGCTAGCAGCTGTCGGTGGGAAGGAGAGGATGGAAGCTAGCAGCACTGTGGGGGGAGGGGGCACATAGGGAGGCCTGGGCAGAAAGGGCAAATGTATGATGCACAGGGAGAGTGATTGGTGCAGCGGGGGGGGGGAGGCAATTGCTGGAACCAATCCCCTGTATGGCTCTCTCTGCAGCAGCTGAAAGACAGCGGGAGGGAGAGAAGAAGCCAGCTTTCAGCTGCCATGGAGGGAGCCATACAGGGGATTGGTTCTCCAGCAATTGCCTCCCCCCGCTGTGCAAATCAACTTCCATGCCCACATCTGATTCGCACAGCTGCCTGGGCCCCCCTGCTGGCCTGGGCCATGTACAGGAGGACTGGTGGTACCCCCTTATCCACAGCCCTGGGCACAGAAGTACAGCAACTGGGCATTAACCCCTTCCTGCCACCACCTCCCGGCCCATTAAGAGGATCTAAATAAGGGGTCTCCAAACTTTCTAAACAAAGGACCAGTTTACTGTCTTTCAGACTTTAGGAGGGCCGGAGTGGCCAGTGAGAATAGAAAATGTCCCAGCCTCAGTAGGAGTAAAAAAAAAATGACTTTGTGCTTGTAGTCAGTGGAAGGTGAGGAATAGGAGGAATACTGTCCAGTCATTGGTATCAGTGGGAGGAACAGTGTCCCATCATTGGTATTAGTGGGAGGAATAGTGCCCTATCATTGCTGTCAGTGGGATGAATAGTACCCCATCATTGTTGACAGTGAGAGGAATAGTGCCCCATCATTGGTATTAGTGGGAGGAATAGTGCCCTATCATTGGTGTCAGTGGGATGAATAGTAACCCATCATTGTTGACAGTGAGAGGAATAGTGCCCCATCATTGGTGTTAGTGGGAGGAATAGTGCCCCAGCATTGGTGTTAGTGGGAGGAATAGTGCCCCAGCATTGGTGTTAGTGGGAGGAATAGTGCCCCAGCATTGGTGTCAGTGGGAGGAATAGTGCCCCAGCATTGGTATTAGTGGGAGAAATTGTGCCCCATCATTGGTGACAGTCGGAGGAATAGTGCCCCATCATTGGTGTCAGTGGGATTAATAGTACCCCATCATTGTTGACAGTGAGAGGAATAGTGCACCAGCATTGGTGTTAGTGGGAGGAATAGTGCCCCAGCATTGGTGTTAGTGGGAGGAATAGTGCCCCATCATTGGTGTGAGTGGGAGGAATAGTTCCCCATCATTGGTATTAGTGGAAGGAATAGTGCCCCATCATTGGTGTCAGTGGGATTAATAGTACCCCATCATTGTTGACAGTGAGAGGAATAGTGCCCCAGCATTGGTGTTAGTGGGAGGAATAGTGCCCCATCATTGGCGTGAGTGGGAGGAATAATTCCCCATCATTGGTATTAGTGGAAGGAACAGTGCCCCATCATTGGTGTCAGTGGGATTAATAGTACCCCATCATTGTTGACAGTGAGAGGAATAGTGCCCCAGCATTGGTGTTAGTGGGAGGAATAGTGCCCCAGCATTGGTGTGAGTGGGAGGAATAGTTCCCCATCATTGGTATTAGTGGGAGGAATAGTGCCCCATTTTTGGTATTAGTTGGAGGAATATTGCCCCATCATTGGTATTAGTGGGAGGAATAGTGCCCTATCATGGGTGTCAGTGGGATGAATAGTGCCCCATCATTGGTGACAGTGCGAGGAATAGTGCCCCATCATTGGTGTCAGGAGGAGGAATAGTGTCCCATCACTGGTGTCAGTGGGATGAATAGTGCCCCATCATTAGTAATTAAGGAAGGAATAGTGCCCTATCATTGGCATTAGTTGGAGGATTAGGGCCCCATCCTTGGTATTAGTTGGAGGAACAGTACCTAATTGTTTATATCAGTGAGAGAAATTGTGTCCCATCATTGGTGTCAGTGGAAGGAAGAATGCCCCATAGCTGGTGCCAGTGGAAGAAATGGTGCCTCCTTGTTGGTGTCAGTGGAAGGAATAGTACCCCGAGAGCTGGATAGAGGCAGGCAAAGGGCCGCATTCGACCCACGGGCCGCAATTTGGAGACCACTGATCTAAATGCTGGGAGTTGGAGGTGGGCATTCTGATCATGTGACCACTGTGATTGGTAGTCACATGATCGTAAAGCTCTTGATCGCAAGCATGCTCATAGCACAGCAAAGTCTTTACATAGGGTTGCATATATGTGCTCGGCATTAACGCCCATCCATCGAGAGGCCGGTGAGAAGAAGTTAAAGCCCATCTGTCTTTCCGTTGCATATTTTCATTACACAGTTAGCAGGAGATTAAATTGTACATTTGTGTTGGCAGGGCTACCAACCAGTTGTTTATCTGCCCATTTTGTGATTTTCCAAAAATACTGCAAAACATATTGTTGCTGTATAAGTAAAGTATAAAAATACCATATTGAGCATACCATGTGGCTGGATTAATTGTACTAATGCTACTTACCTGGCTATCGCCAATGTCAATACTCACTGAATCATTTACTAGGAATACACATACAGCTAGTAAAGTCAGAGTCAAGACAGAACATCCTCTGCATACTTGTTCCAGGGTTGTAACTCAGAAAGTACTGGATCAGCATGGCAGCCAGGAAACTAGCATTTTAGGAGTGCAGCTTTCCTTGAAGCTCACAGCAGCTCCACTCCATCCACAGAGAATGATAAGAGACTAGAATACATTTTAACATTTTTGCTTGGACTTACTGAGATTTTTATCTACATTATAAAGTCTTTAACGGCATCATTAAGGCAGAAATACATACTGCGACTCTGGGTTTTTATTCCGAACACATTTCCACATTGCTTTTCCAATGCAGACGTTATTTTTGTAAATTCAGTCAAAATAAGTTAATCATAACATTCATCGATTGTGTCTATATACTGTAATTATCAGGCAGAATTCATTAAACATGCTATTAGGGATTTTATTTACCTTGTAAAATATCTGTCAGTAATCCTGAGGAACAATCTAGAAAACAGTTATGGCCACAAACGGCGTGTTGTTTGTTTTTCATAGCACACACAGACAATAAGGGTGAACAGAGCTCAGTAAGTGAAGTGTATGAGATAGATTGGCGTGATAAATGACAGAAAGCTAAAAATACCTTTGTATATAATACAGTGAAAAAACAATATAATTTACTTACTTCAGGCTCTTTCACTTAATGTGCGCTGTGCTGTGCTGTGTTGATCAGGCTCAATGCAAGGGCACATAGAAGGCAATTGTTTAGGCCCTGTTCACACTATATACGTGCGGCGGTGTGAACTGTGTAAAAATGCAGCATGTGTGCATCACACCGCATGTCGTCGCACCACACAGAGGCACAACATGCTGCGGTGCACACAGTTGAATCAATTGTCATTTTGTAACACTTTAAAAAGAAAAAAAGAAACAGTGCCTTGAGTTGTAACAATGCAGTGCACCACTTCTACACAACGAACACCAACTAAAACACGCAGGGATGGTATGAGCGAGTCCTAAAGTGCGAACATTGCTGAGGCACAGTGAAACAAACGGAAATAGAGTTCATGTGCAGAACTAAAACGATAGATTAAGTATTTCCTTCACATTATTATTATTATACAGGATTTATATAGCGCCAACAGTTTACAAAATGAAAGTAGACATTACAGTTACAATACAATTTGGTACAAGAGGAAACAGAGGGCCCTGCTCGTTAGAGCTTACAATCTAGGAGGAAGGGCTGAATGATATAAAAGGTAATACCTGTGGGGGGATGAGCTGGTGGAGGAAATAAAAGGCAGTTTACTAGGTAGAAGCAGGATAGGCTTCTTTAAAGAGAAAGGTTTTCGGGGATCATCTAAAGGTGAATAGATTAGGAGACAGCCGGACATATTGGGGTAGGGAGTTCCATAGGATGGAAGAAGCTCGGGAGAAGTCCTGGAATTGAGCATGGGAAGAGGTGACACGGGAACTAGATAGCAGAAGGTCTTGGGAGGATCGAAGAGAGCGGTTTGGTAGATATTTTGAGACCAGGTTGGTGATGTAGCTGGGGGCAGAGTTGTGGATGGCTTTGTAAGTTGTTGTTAGTATTTTGAATTTTATTCGTTGAGCGAGTGGAAGCCAGTGGAGGGATTGGCAGAGAGGGGTAGCAGACACTGAACGGTTGGTAAGGTGGATAAGCCTGGCAGCAGAATTCATGATGAACTGGAGGGGGGATGTAAAGGTAAGCCAATGAGGGAGTTGCAGTAGTCACATGATTGGATGTTAGTCACACCGGAGCGTATTAAAATCATGCAATTTGTGTGCGATTTCAAGTGTGATTTCTGAAGACTTTATTGTGACTTGTGAAGATTTTTAATGATTTCTATCATTCATGGCAAGCCTTGAGTGTAAATGTTTTGGGAAACAGTTACGACTCTTTCGCACCGACGCGGTGCAATTTTCCTGCAGCTCAGGTGCAGCGCAGTGTATATGTGTATTGGTCCTGCGAGCAACCAAAAACAGCCCCACTTGAAGTCGCCTACACCCTCCACACACTCATATACATGTGTCACAAAATCTAAAATATATTAGTGCAACGCCTCTTTGCTAATTCAATGCTCCTCATGAAAACTTATCACAAACATAAGTGTGAATCCCGCACATCAACATATAAATGTTAAGAGAAATAGTCCCAGTAGACTAGTAGAATCTTTCTTGATACTTCTCCACTCTTTCACCACTGCACATCTTCATAAACATAAGTGTTCCTCCACCGTCACCCAGATTGTGCTCTCACCTGGAGCTTTTGGACCTCACATCTTATAATGTTTGGTCATAAAGCACTTGTGTCCTCTTAGTGCAGCGGTTCTCAACCTGGGGGTCGCGACCCCTTTGGGGGTCGAATGACCATTTCACAGGGGTCGCCTAAGACCATCGGAAAACACATATTTCCGATGGTCTTAGGAACCGAGACAGCACTCCTGTCTCAGGCGATCTGTGGGCGGGATGATATCCTGCCCCTGTAACCTGGCCACACCTCCGGGATCACTCAACAGCTCCGCCTCCTCGCCGCTGATTGGCCACCGGAACTGTAGCTCAGGAGAGGCACACAGGCGGCCAATCACCGGCGAGGAGGTGGAGCTTGGAGAGGAGGAGCCGAGCGGCAGCGCGCGGAGATCGAAGAAGATCGAGGGAGCTGCAGGAGCGAGTGAAGAGAGAGGCCAGAGAAGGAAGACAGCTGACAGGTAAGTGCAAATTTTGCTGCTGCAGCCAGGTATGCAGGCTGTAGATGGGAGAGGGAGAGAGCGAGCCCAGACTGGAGCAGGAGTCAGCAAGGTAAGTATCATTGGTGTCAGTGAGAGGAATAGTGCCCCATCATTTGTGTCACTAATACCAATGATGGGGCACTATTCCTCCCCCCACTGACACCAACGATGGGGCACTATTCCTCCCACTGACACCAACGATGGGGCACTATTCCTCCCACTGACACCAATGATGAGGAACTATTCCTCCCACTGACACCCACGATGGGGCACTATTCCTCCCACTGACACCCACGATGGGGCACTATTCCTCCCACTGACACCAATGATGGGGCACTATTCCTCCCACTGACACCCACGATGGGGCACAATTCCTCCCACTGACACCCACGATGGGGCACTATTCCTCCCACTGACACCCACGATGGGGCACTATTCCTCCCACTGACACCCACGATGGGGCACTATTCCTCCCACTGACACCCACGATGGGGCACTATTCCTCCCACTGACACCCACGATGGGGCACTATTCCTCCCACTGACACCCACTATGGAGCACTATTCCTCCCACTGACACCCACTATGGAGCACTATTCCTCCCACTGACACCCACTATGGAGCACTATTCCTCCCACTGACACCCACGATGGGGCACTATTCCTCCCACTGACGCCAATGATTGGGCACTATTCCTCTCACTGACGCCAATGATGGGGCACTATTCCTCCCACTGACGCCAATGATGGGGCACTATTCCTCCCACTGACACCAATGATGGGGCACTATTCCTCCCACTGACG
This sequence comes from Staurois parvus, assembly GCF_062004578.1. NCBI lineage: Eukaryota > Metazoa > Chordata > Amphibia > Anura > Ranidae > Staurois > Staurois parvus. The sequence goes on along the minus strand of NW_028317925.1, from coordinate 4,402,626 downwards.
CCAATGATGGGGCACTATTCCTCCCACTGACGCCAATGATGGGGCACTATTCCTCCCACTGACGCCAATGATGGGGCACTATTCCTCCCACTGACGCCAATAATTGTACACTATTCCTCCCACTGACGCCAATGATGGGGCACTATTCCTCCTCCCCACTGACGCCAATGATGGGGCACTATTCCTCCCACTGACACCAATGATGGGGCACTATTCCCCCCACTGACGCCAATAATTGTACACTATTCCTCCCACTGATACCAATGATGGGGCACTATTCCTCCCACTGATACCAATGATGGGACACTATTCCTCCCACTGACACCAATGATGGGGCACTATTCATCCCACTGATACCAACGATGGGACACTATTCATCCCACTGACATCAGTGATGGGGCGCTAGTCCTCCCACTGCAAAATTACAGTTATGAAGTAGCAACGAAAATAATTTTATGGTTGGGGGTCACCACAACATGAGGAACTGTATTAGGGGGTCACGGCATTAGAAAGGTTGAGAAACACTGTCTTAGTGGGACTGATGGCATGATGGTTCCCCAAGTAGTTCTCCTTCTCCCGCAGAGAACTTTAATTTACCCATATAGAGGATTTTGAAGTCCAGACGAACATACGGAATGAGACATTCTTTCCACTCTTCTCCTCTACTCTGTATATTCTTCAATCACAAAGGGAGTCTGGCTGAAGACTGGAGCTCCACTTTCGACAGGAAGCATGTTTCCTGTCGAAAGTGGAGCTCCAGTCTACAACGCAGTGTTCCCACAGGTTTCATGCCATCAACTTCTATTACATTGGGAGGTTTTGGTGTGTTTTCTGAAAGCGCACCAAAAGTCCTGCATGCATAGATCCTTGAATACAGTGTGTGGCAATACATGCATGCCATATTTTATTTTGGAGCAAGATGTGCTCTCTCTCTGCCAGCACCTGAACACAGAGTGTAAACCTGATACTGCAGACTTGGAGCGGCACAGATCCGTTATGGCATAACATGAATAGGCCATAAATGTCTGCAAAGATTCAAATTCTATATCTCAGTTTCTACAAGATCCTGCTTCAGGTGATTGTAGCCGAAGCAAACCCTGTGATAAAAAACGCTGCAAACTGTGCAACCAAATGAATCCATCAAAAAGTCTCACACACTCAAAAGCGATCTTCAGTATCACCAGATCATACAGCTGCACCTCTAGTAATGTTGTGTACCTTATCCAGTGCAACAAATGCAGCAAAGGATCGAAACAGGACAGAAGTTGAGAACAAGGATGAATTTGCACAAACACACCATCAAAGATTATAAAGAAGAAGACTTCTGCACACCTGTTGGACACCATTTTGCACAACTGGACCACACTATGGAAGACCTCAATATCTTTCAGGGAATTTCAAAAGTATCAAGGAAAGGAAAACTTTTCAACTAAGAATGATATTTCTATTTGATACAAAAGATAACGGCCTTAATTTGGATTTGGACATGGGATTCCTCACTCATTATCCAACAGTTTTATGACCCCCTATGTGACTGTTGTACCCCCCCCCCCACCCCTCAGTTTTTTTTTGCTCTGTCTTATTTTTAGTCTAATCTTCGTTTTAGAACCATTGGTGTACATTTGTTTGAGTGTGTTTTTTCTGTTTTCTTTATTCCCCTCAGAGACTGTTTCTTTTAACATTCTGCTAAAACTTTGTGACATAGTACTGCTTGGACCTTGAAGAAGGGGACATACCCTGGAAGCTTGTCCTGAAAATTGTATGTTATTGCAAATAAAAAAGGTATCACTGACAGTACTAAATTGTTTCTGTTACAAGATCCTGATAATGCTGGATCTAGCAGTATGTGTCAGATCCTACCCTGTAAATCAGACAACACTTGATCCATCACCATTTAATCTAACAAAAATAAAGGTATGGTAATATATGTTGTCCTTTCAGGTTACTTATTCGTGCAGCATTAGGGGAGGATACATATAAAAGAAACAGAGAAGTGGAGATCTCTACTGCTGAGCTATCTGAAAGAAAGACATGCTTGTAAAATCATCAAAATTCTGCTTACTCTCTCTGTCCACTAGTTGTAAATTAAAGGAAGGCTCCCTGTGTTGCAGTAAATCCTCTATCACACTGTCCACTGGAATGAAGGCTATATATATTCTCTAAAATATAGTCTTCTTGACAGACAAAAAAAGAAACAAAGAAGGATATGTGTCTGAATGTTTTCGAATATTTCTTCATGACAGCCGAATGTCATTCTCCAGACACCACACCAGGTACACAACTTTTTCTTTATTGTCCTCTATCGTTATGCTCCTCTTCAGGAATCGGGAAGTGTTAAGGATTCCAGAGGCGTAATGTTAACATTAGTGGAACTGTTTCTTTTCTTTTGTGTCTGCACAAGGGACTTACTCTTAGCATTTCAAGGCTTCCTGCCATGGCATAGATTGACTTTGACTTGGTTTCGGCTTAGCTAAAACTTACTTATTGTCCTTCTCGTGTTTAATTAACTAGAAAAAAAATAAAAAAGAAAGCAAGTTTTCTGTAAGCAGTCTCATTTCAGCACTGATGATACCTTTGAGGGGAAGAAGGGAACGTTCGAAGAGCATCTGGGTGAATCACAAATGAGGAGACTCAAATCTCATTGGGTTTTTATAGGAAGAACAGCTTATCCTCTTGATCCCACTAGAATGAGAGCAGAGAATCAAAAAAAGATGAACTAACCACAAATAAACAGAGCAGTAATCAGGGTAAGACACTGGCAGCAATCAGTAGAAGCTCCATGAGCCAGGTGCTAATGTATGGCTTTACGCTTGCTATTCACCTCCCAGCTAGAATCATGCTGGCATTGATAAAAAGGGCCCTGACATGTTGGTTTTTGATTTATCATAAGTTCTTTCATCCCTGAGAGCCTCTTATATCTCTAAATACAAACATGACAGCCCTAGGTTTTTTTTTAAGCATACACAGTACGGTATGTGAATAGAAAAAGCAGATAATACTAAAAAATTATTAGCACAGAACTAAAAAGCAACCAGGAACACACTGGAGCAGGACTTGACTACTGAAATATTGGGACATACAGTATGTATGTATATTTCCTCAAAAGTAATAAACAATTGTAAGGATAGGCACTTTGTTTACCCCTATAAGGAAAGAACTGTGTACATCATTAATGCCGAGATGTTAACTGGTAGCCTTAACGTGTTACTAAACCCACAACAGTAAAATCAGTCTGTATATGCAGTAACGCATGCTTGTTATACTCACTGTGGAACCTAAGGGGTTAATACTCAACATTGTGTAAAAAGGCTGCTTGATCCTGTTTTCTCTGATCCTACCCTTCTACTGTCCCCAATCCATCTGCTGACAGAACAGAGCCTTGGAGGCAAGCTGCACATGTTCAGTTTGGTTAGCATGTGCCAGAGATTTCTGTAGGTCTTTAGCTGACACTCTGGGATTCTTCTTTACCTCATGCAGCATTCTACGCTGTGCTCTTGCAGTCATTTTTACAGGAGGACCACGCCTAGGGAGAGTAGCAACAGTGCTAAACTTTCTCCATTTGTAGACAGTCTGTCTTACTGTGGACACATGAACATCAAGGCTTTTGGAGATACTTTTGTAACCCTTTTCAGCTTCATGCAAGTCAACAATTCTTGATTGTAGGTCTTCTGAGAGCTCTTTTCTGCGAGGCATGGTTCACATCAGACAGTGCTTCTTGAAACCAGTAAACCCAAAACAGGTGTGTGTTTTTTAAGGGCAGGACAGCTGTACAGCACCACATCCAATATCATCACACTGACTGGAGTCAAGGTTGGCTCACTCCTGGCTCCAATTAGCTCTGGGAGAAGTCATTAAGCTAGGGCCTCACATACTTTTTCCTCCCTGCACTGTGAATGTTTACATGTTATGTGCAATTAAACCATGGCAACATCTAATGTTTGTGTAGTATTATGTTCAGCAGACTGTGTTCTTCTATTGTTGTGACTTAGATGACGTTCAGAGCACATTTTATGCCCAATTCATGCAAAACTCCACATAATCCCAAGGGGTTCACATACTTTTTCTTGCAACTGTATACCCTTAGGTTTAAGGTTGGAACATTAAAAGTGTACTAAATTCACATTCATTACATTAAAGAGGATCTTCAGTGGCCTCAAAAAATAATTGTAGCTGCTGACTTTTGCTACAAGGACACTTACCTGTCTGGGAATCCAGCACCGTCTGCATCGGTCTTCGGGTCCCCAGCACCAGCGTCTTTACTATGGGAAGTCAGCTATGAGTCCTAGAGGTTTCACAGTGCTGTGCTTTGTTACGTCCCATGGCTTTCTGAGACCTGTAATGTCATGTGTCCCTGAAAACTTCGGGGAAAGAGGGAGGTGCTAGGTGATCTGAGTGGAAGTGGGAGAGGGTACCTGTCAAAACTAGGTGTTAGAGGAGGTTGGAAGGAGGTGGAAAAGCAGAACTTCCCCTTTTGGGTTATGCTTTAAGTATTAAAAATAACCTATCATCACTGACACATAAATTGTATTAGTTTTGCTGAAATATTTTTTTTACTTTGAAGAAACTGCGTGCATATCATTAGTCCATCCCTGGAGCTGCAGGTGATTGTTTTGGCTCTTATTAAATGCAGAAAAGTTTGAAAAAAAGGCCTGTCCTCCTGCAAGATAATGTCATAATGTGCTAGTATGCATCGCATACTAGCACATTATGAGAGACTTAACATTCAACAAAACCCTCCAGCGGCGCATTGTCACTGCTGACAGGGTTTCCCTCTTCACCCAGACTTCCTTCTGGGTTCACAGGCTGTGGGCGCTTGAATGGCTATGCCACAATTACATCACTCCCACACATGCGCATGGGAGTCTCAGTTGCAGCAACCAGCTCTGAAGGAACGGCACGGGCATGCCGATCCTTCACAGCGTTTATCATGTACCTGGTGATGGAGGCCAATGGAGAGAGGGCTTCCCTTGCGGCTAAGTTCCAGCCTCCCCTGAGAGTGGGACAGCGGGAGTCAGGCCCAAAGTGGCACAGGTCGCCTATAGGAGTGCTGGTTGGTGGTCCACCCAAAAGCACAGCTAATGTACGGAGATAGGTCTGCAGACAAGTGGCGCCTGTGCGAGGTATGCAAGCCCTTCCGGGATTTAGAGATTTGCTGGATAGCCGGTTCAAGTCAAGGTCAGGTACCAGGTGGGAATCAGAGCAGACGTGGTCAGATGGGATAGCCGAGGTCATACACAGAGGAGCGAGAGAGAGAGTATCCATAAGCCAAGCTGAGGTCAGATCAGGGGTTAAGCAGAGTAGACAGGTCCAAGAGCAAGCCGAATCGGTATCAGGAAATCACAGGTCACAATAACACAGGAAACAGGAACAAGGCACAGGGAGCTAGAGATCATCCAGCAACTTGAGGAAGTGATGAGCCTCCTTATAAAGGCCATCTGGCACCAAACTGAGGCTGATGTGTGCTTCTGTGGCCATGCAGGGTACTGGCAGAAATGCCAGATCTTCCAGAATTCTACCGTGGACAGGACCCTGACAGCATTGTTTATGTCACTGACAGGTTCTCACTGGAATATCTCCTAAATGGTGTATGCTTAGGAGATATTCATTTTACCTACAGGTAAGCTTTATTATAATAATGGGACACTACTCTGTGGTGTCTCCTTCAAAATATCGCATCCTGAGCAGCTGTATGTTTTGTGAGATTGGGAGGCACCGGTATGACAGCTTCAGGTTATGATACACAGATGTCACGCTGTGTGGCTCACTTCTAAGTCAGGGTACCACCATAATGTTGACGTCACATGAATGTGACCCCGCTTTGTCCTGGGCATTAGCGAGCACATACACCAAAGGCTCCGTAGAGGGAGAAGAATGAGATAGAGCAAAAGGCCCCATGTGCACCGGGTGAGTCAGCCTCGCCCACAGACTTACTGGCTGGAATACCAGATGAAAATAGAATAAAGAAAGCCTAAAAAAAGAGAAATGCAGCCATCACATCTAAGGATTGGCAAGCTGCAATATAATAAATGTTTGTTTTGGGTTTTAATACTGCATTAAAACAGGTGCTGAGGAGGTATCATACACTATGCCAAAAGCATTGAGATGCATGCCTTTTTAAGCACATGAGCTTTAATGGCATCCCAGTCTTAGTCCATAGGGTTCAGTATTGAGTTGGCCCACCCTTTGCTGCTATAACAGCTTCAACTCTTCTGGGAAGGCTGTCCCAAGGTTTAGGAGTGTATCTATGGGAATGTTTGACCATTCTTCTAGAAGCGTATTTGTGAAGTCGGCACTGATGTCCGACAAAAGGCCTGGCTCACAGTCTCCACTCTAATTCATCCCAAAGCTGTTCTGTCGGGTTGAGGTCAGAACTCTGTGCAGGCCAGTCAAGTTCCTCCACCCCAAACTCGCTCATCCATGTCTTTATGGACCTTGCACCTACACTGGTGTGCAGTCATGTTGGAACAGGAAGGGCCCATCCCCAAACTGTTCCCACAAAGTTGGGAGCATGAATTTGTCCAAAATGTCTTTGGTATAGTGACGCCTTAAGAGTTCCCTTCACTGGAACTAAGGGGCCAAGCCCATCCCCTGAAATACAACTCCACACCATAATCGCCCCTCCACCAAACTATACTTGGCACAATGCAGTCAGGCAAGTACTGTTCTCCTGGCAACCGCCAAACCCAGGCACGTCCATAGGATTGCCAGATAGAGAAGCGTGATTGGTCACTGCAGAGAACACGTCTCCACTGCTCTAGAGTCCAATGGCGGTGTGCTTTACACTAATGCATTCGACGCTTTGCATTGCACTTGGTGATGTAAGTCTTGAATGCAGCTGCTCGGCCATAGCAAGTCATTACAAGAAGCTCTCTATGCGCTGTTGTTGTGCTAATTTGAATGCCACACAAAGATTGGAGTTCTTTAGCTATTCACTATGCAGATAGTTGGTGACATCTGCGCACTGTGTGCTTCAGCATGAGCTGACCCCGCTCTGTTGTTTTATGTGGCCTACCACTTTGTGGCTGAGTTGCTGCTGTTCCCAGTTGCTTCCACTTTATTATAATACCACTAATAGTTGACCGTGGAATATTTAGTAGCAAAGAAATTTAATTGATGGACTTATTGCACAGGTGGCAACCTATCACGGTACCACGCTTGAGTTCACTGAGCTCCTGAGAGCAACCCATTCTTTTATAAATACTTGTAGAAGCAGCCTATATGCCTAGGCGCTTGATTTTTTTACACCTATGGCCATGGAGGTGTTTGGAATACCTGAAACCAATAATTTGGAGGGGTGTCCCAATACTTTTGGCAATATAGTGTATCTACTTCCAAATGCCTCTGAAAAGTGATCCTCTGCAGATTGCTTTTCAAAGGGGTGGCAGAGAAACCTTATAAAGACCAGAATTTACAAGAAGCACCCTTCTCCATGTAGGCTAAAGTATTAGCATGCATTATCAGGAACAGTTATCTTGTAAGGTAAATTGAGGACAGTTCATTTTAAACAGTTGGGGGAGTGCTTGTGGGGCAGTAAGTGAAGAAACCAACAAAAAGGAAAAATTTGAGGCCACTAAACAGGTGAAAAAGCATGCTTCACATAAAACCACATTTTTATGGCAGAAAGCCAACATATATGTGCACAGAATTAGAATCAAATAATCTTGTTTGGAACGAAAAAAAAATACATTTCCCAAGATCTTCAACTAGCTGACATGCCTAATCAAAATCAAATTGTAGGAGTGAATATCAAAAGGAATGGTGACATGACAAACTAGCTCATTCCGATCTGACTATTACATATGCATGAATGGTTTTTTGGTTAGATTTGCTTGCATATTTACAGAGGAAATTAAGTAAGCGTTAAGTATGGAAAGCTTTATAAATATGCATAACAAAATAAATAGTGAACGCAAGGCAAGCAAGCTTTCAAACAGGATGATTCATTTATCCAATTCTTTTATTTAGATGGGCATAGATTGCATAAAAAAATGACTGAAAGCAAAGAGTACAGCACTTACGGCACTATCAGCATGGAGATTGTATGTTGTCCCTATGTTTATGTAAAATAAATAAGGGTGTATCTTTTTTTTTTTTTTGCAATATTGTGTGAAAGGTTAAAACTATGTGTTAGTTTTTATTGCTGTGCTGTCTGTATCCGCACTGTTGAGATTCAAACCTCTGTTTGCCCTGCATTGTCATTCACAATTTTACAGTTGTCACCAGGAGAACAGGTGAGGATGAGTCTTTCAAAAATTATACCTTTTCGGGTGACAGCTATATAAAAGAGGGAAATTTCCTCTAATTTCATAAATAGTGCCAACTTTGTCCGCCTTTCCACTCACCTCCTCCATTCATAGAAGCTGTACTTTAGGTTCTACGAATGTAAACCCATCTATGAATGGAGGATGGGCAGATGAATGGAGGAGGCCAGCGGAAAGTCACAGGTCAGCCCACTCTATTACTATACCCTTTGTGTTGCTTTAATTTTCGACTAAACCTGAGCTATAAACTGTTCATATGCTGATCAAAGTTCAGCTGGTCCAGGAGTTGTAGGTTTAAAGGATAAGTTGTTACTAAATGAGCAGGCCTCACACCCTCCCAAGCCCCCGTTGTGACAGCGGCCCAGGGTTCTCCTCCCCGCACCCGCTGTCACAATTTTCAAAAAATGCAACCGAGATTGGGCTCCACCCACAAAGTTCAGTAAATGGAAGAACTACAACTTTTTATTGTAGAAAAAAAAACCCCTTATACTGCTAAGCACTGACTTTCTGCAACTTAGGGTAAATGCTGTTCTGTGATCTCCACCTTAAACTGACTCCCTGCTAAGCACTGACTTTCTGCAACTTAGGGTAAATGCTGTTCTGTGATCTCCACCTTAAACTGACTCCCTGCTAAGCACTGACTTTCTGAAAAACTCAGGATAATTAGTCCTATATCTTTTTGTCTGTTTTTAATGATTGATTCTCACCTCCTTTGCCTTTCTGTGATCAGAGAATCAATCATCTTTTATGACCCTGGCCTGTGTGTGCGACTGATCTTGTTTTGACCAACCTCCCCCCAAATTCATGTGATCCTTATCAGGTCCTAATTGGGGAGGAGAAGAGTTTCTCATTTGATCATCTCCCCATAAATTTAGCCAAGCTTATGGGGGAGGTCACAGACAGGGGGTTCAGTCGCAGACGGGGGGGCATTTTCCCTGCGTGAGTGCATTTTCTGCTGGAGTGCAAACCAGCAGTTGAACACAGCAGTTTAACCGAGTGCATTTTCTGCTGGAGTGCAAAACAGCAGTTTAACCGAGTGCATTTTCTGCTGGAGTGCAAAACAGCAGTTTAACCGAGGGCATTTTCTGCTGGAGTGCAAAACAGCAGTTTAACCAAGTGCATTTTCTGCTGCAGTGCAAAACAGCAGTTTAACTGAGTGCATTTTCTGCTGGAGTGCAAAACAGCAGTTTAACCAAGTGCATTTTCTGCTGCAGTGCAAAACAGCAGTTTAACTGAGTGCATTTTCTGCTGGAGTGCAAAACAGCAGTTGAACGCAGCAATTTAACTGAGTGCATTTTCTGCTGGAGTACAAAACAGCAGTTTAACTGAGTGCATTTTCTGCTGGAGCGCAAAACAGCAGTTGAACACAGCAGTTTAACTGAGTGCATTTTCTGCTGGAGTGCAAAACAGCAGTTGAAAACAGAAGTTTAACTAAAGCGGGATAACTCAAGCAGCAGGAAGATACAACAAAGAACTCTACTGCACACTGGATGGACTGAAAGCATACACCCATCTCCTACAAGTATGATTGCCACTCCATGTACCTTTTAATATGCCCCCTCTACTACTCCTTTTCATATTACTATCCTCCGTCCTCAAAATTTAATTTCTTTACCCCTCTGCTCCACCCCAAAGCTTATACATATCACCCTCACTGCTACCATCTCCCTACTACTGCTCTCATTACCTCCTGCTGATACTTTACTCACCTGCTAACCCAAACACTAGGAAAGGAAGGCATGTGCACTCATATACATCCCGCTCCCATCTTACTTTCCTCACCCTCCTTCTCCTAACCTCTGGGGATATCTGCCCAAACCCTGATCCTCCAGTATCTCACCCCCACACCAGGCACCCTCCTTCCTCTAGGAATAGCCGCAATTCACTCAATTTAATCTTTTTTTTTTTTTTTTTTTATTTAAATATTTATTCATTTTTCAAGTAAAACAATACACATTTCCATAATGTAAAATATAACATGACAGAATCTCATAAAACACTAATTTCGTATCATTTTCTCCCCTCAACTCCCTTCCTTTCAACCCTTCCACCTCCCTCCCCACTTCGATATACCCCTGACATCTATCTGATCGACTTGTATCTCACATCATCTGGATACCGAGGTTTGGAAAAGAAAAAGACAGAAAGAAAGGCTAATTACTATGATTTCTCCTTTTCCTTACCCTTTCCCCTTTTCCCTTCCTTTCTTCTTGTCCTCACTTTCCCTTTTCTTTGCGCTTACTTACTCAGTACCTTCCTTTACCTTTACTTTGAACTCCTCCCATTTCTCCCATTTCATATGATATGTCACCATCCTATCTTCCTGTATATAATAAAGTTTTTCCAATCTAGCAATCTGGTCCACTCTATTCATCCAGTCCTCTTCCCTCGGTGCCTCAGCTTTACGCCAAAACCTAGGAATCAGACTTTTTGCTGCATTTAGGTAGCTTAATATACCTAGTTCTTTATATTCATTTCCAGATAATATTGAGTTATGAAAAAGGCAGGTTTCAGGGTCCAGTCCTATCTCCATTCCAGTGATGATCGTGATTTGATTTATAACTTTTTCCCAATATATTTGTATCTTTGAACATTCCCACCATATGTGATACATCGTGCCCATCCCTCCACACCCTCGCCAACACCAAGGTTGCTTCTCCTCACTCATCCTGTGCTCTATCACCGGTGTAAGATACCATCTTGTCAAACATTTAAAATTCATTTCCACCTCACGCATGCTAATATTTTCGTGTACCATTCTATATATTTTCCAGTGTGTGCTCTTCCCACTCCACTCCTAGGTCCTTTTCCCATTTTTCTATATATGTTAATTTAAACTTACTATCTAAATCCGTGAGAGCTTTATATGCTTTAGCAGTGCTGTGTTTCCCATCACCTCTGTCTTCTAAGTATTTCTCGAATTCATTCCACTCTTTCCTAGTTCTAAGGGGCTTCGTCAATTTCTCCACTAATTGTTTCAATTGATTATATCTCCATATATCTATCCTAGTGAAAATCCTTCCCTCTTCCCTTTTTAAATCCTCCAGTGTTCTTAAGTTTACCCCCTCCATTACATCTCTCAGCTGAGCGTCTTCCTTCATAATCCATCTGCCTGAAATTTCCTCTTTACCTGGGGGGAAAAACTCTGAATTTCTTAGTGACATTAATAGTGAATTAAAATCCCATTTCCTCTGTCTGTGCATTTTATCCCACTCCCTCATTACAATCCTCGTGTATATACTCGTGCTCTCCTCTAATTCTCTAAACTGTGGTGACACCCATACACTCCTACCCAGATCTTTTCCACTAAGTGTATTTTCAATTGTAACCCAATGTTTACTCTGAGTTATGTGTCCAGTCAAAAATTCTTGCTAAGATGACTGCCCTATGGTATCTTTTAAAGTCCGGTACTCCCAACCCCCCTTTTTCTTTATTTCTGCTTAGCACTTCATATGATATCCTAGGTTTTTTATTTTTCCATATATATTTAGTTACCATTCGCTTTATTGTCCTAAAATACACCTCTGGAAGAATGATGGGAATCATCTGGAATTTATACAATATCTTAGGGAGAACTACCATTTTTATCAGATTAATACGACCCAGCCAGGAAGGATTTCCACCACCCATTTTCCTCAATTCCTCTCTGATTTCGTTTAACATTGGGATATAATTAGCTTTATAAAGATTTTTCTGTGAGGGAGTAAGTTTTACCCCCAGGTACTTTATTTCTCTATCTTTCCATATAAAGGGGAACTCTCTCTGTATATTTTCTTTTTCGCTCTTTGGAAGATTTATATTTAATATCTCTGTTTTGCTTGGGTTAATTTTTAGATTTGACATTTCCCCATATTCCTTCAGTGTTTTCATTAGGTTAGGAAGTGTTATCCTCGGGTTTCCAACATAGAATAATAGATCGTCCGCGAAAGCGGCTATCTTATGTTCTGTCTTTCCAACATTAATTCCCTTTATATCTATATTTTTCCTAATTGTTGATAGCAGGGGTTCCAATGATAGAACAAACAACAGTGGGGAAAGTGGGCATCCCTGTCTGGTTCCATTTGACATAGAAAAGGTCTCTGATCTCTCTCCGTTTACCATTACCATCGCGGACGGTCCTTCATACAACTTTCCAATCCACTTTCTCATCCTACTACCCAGTCCCAGGACCTCCAGTGTGTCCATCATAAAACTCCAGTTAACCCTGTCAAACGCCTTCTCCGCATCTATCGAGAGCAGCACTACTGGATTTTTTTCCGTTTTACTTTTCTGTATAAGCACCAGGGATCTCAACCCATTATCTCGACCCTCTCTTCCTCTAACAAAGCCTACCTGGTCTCCATGTATCCAATCCGGCATCAGATCTCTTAACCTATTCGCCAGTACTTTTGCATACAACTTTGTGTCTACGTTCAATAACGATATCGGTCTATAACTTGAGCAGTGGGTGATATCTTTACCTTCCTTATGTATTAAAACCACCTGTGCCAGAAGGGATTCCTGTCTTATCTCCATCTCTCCCCCCAAAGCCTCCATATATCTCTTTAACTTAGGTATCAGTAGATCACTATATTTTTTATAATACCTCACAGTATACCCATCTGGACCTGGGCTTTTTCCCGTCTTAAAACTTTTTAATGCTATTTTTAGTTCTTCCTGTGTGATTTCAGATTCTAAGGAGTTTAATAGTTCTTCACTTAATTTTGGTAATCCTGCGTTTCTTAAATAATCCCTTCTTTTTTCAATATTTATCATTTTATCTTTATTTATAACATCCTTGGAGGCAATATTATATAATTTACTGTTGTAATCTTTAAATACCTTTGCAATGTCTTTGGTTGAATGGACTAACTCTCCCTTGGAGTTTTTTATTTTATCTATATAGTTCCTATTCTTCTTTCTCCTCAAGGCTCTCATCAGATATTTTCCTGATCTATCTCCCCATCTGTATCTTTCACCAATGATCTTATTAAATGTTCTCATTTTTTCTTCCTCCATTACTTTCTCTAGTTCTTCCCTCTTTTTTATCACTCTTTGCTCTATCTCTTTCCTTATGTTATTTTTATGTAGGAGTTCCATCTCAGCTATTTCCTTCAAAAGCCCACTGATCTTCTCTCGTCTTTCCCTTTTTTTCTTTGCCCCAATCGCAATAAGGATACCTCTTACATATGCTTTATGTGCCTCCCACACTGTAGCTAGTGATACATCCTCTGTTTCATTTTCCTCAAAGAACCTCTTTATCTCCTCCCTGATCTTCCGGTCAGTATCTGGATCCATGAGGAGTGTCTCATTCAACCTCCATAATAGGCCTCCTGACACCTTCCCTCCCCATCTTAATTCCATTACTACTGGTGCATGGTACGAGAAAGTTATTGCTTCTATTTTTACTTTAACCAAATCCTCGACGAGTCGATGGTCCACCAAAATATAGTCCAATCTAGAGTATGTCCTGTGTACACTAGAGAAAAAAGTGTAATCTCTATCTCTCATGTTTACAATTCTCCAACTATCCACCAGTTGGCACTCTTTCATCACCGTTTTCAATAATCCCATGGACCTATTTCCCCCTCTCTGCACTCTAGATGTTGTATCTATTTGTGGATCCATACATATGTTAAAGTCTCCCGCCACTATTAGATATCCTTTTCCAAAGTCCATCAATCTTCTCATAACCCCTTTCAAAAACATCTCTGGCTTCCTGTTAGGGCAATATATGTTTACAAGCGTACATTCTATGTCTTGTAGTTTACCTTTCAAGAACAAATACCTCCCCTCCGGGTCCGTCTTTCTATCTTCAATTTCAAACCTAATGTTTTTTGCAAATCCTATAGCTACACCCTTAGCTCTCTTAACTGGGGAATCTGCATAATACCATGTCGGGTGTTGTCTAGAGTTTAACTTAATATTTTTTTTTAACTCTAGATGTGTTTCCTGCAAAAAGACAACTGAGGCCTCTCTATGTTTCAATTCTCTATATAATCTAAATCTTTTACCTGGGCAATTTAATCCATTTACATTATGGGTTACAAAGCGTATTTCCTCCATATTTTATTTGTCTTCTTCCTATTTTACCATTTCCTTTCTTCTTCCCCTTCTTTATACCTCTTCTCTCATACAAGATGTCAGTTTTAAAACCCCCTCTCCCTGCTCCCTCCCCAATTCTCTGCCTCCCATCCACCCCCTCCTCCCTCCCTCCACCTCCCCTCCCTCCCTTTCCCCCCCCTCCCTTATTTAGGCTTTCCATTTGCCTATTCATCTTTTGAGGGACCCACCCCTCCATAGATGCAAACCTTGGGGTTGAGCTCTACCCATACACGGCGCCCTCTACTCCCCCCCTCCCCGGATACCCTTGGACTATCTTTAAGGTTTCATTAAGTTCCAGGAAAGTTCTAGAGTCTCAGAAGAAGAATATTATAAAAGAAAAAAAACCCCTTCTATATTGATAAAGAGAAGGAGAAAGGGGGAGAGAGGGGGGGAGAAGAAAAAAAAAACCTCAAATCTCCCCTCAATCTCCCCTATTTATGTCCTTCTTCTAACTAAATTCCACTCTTCTTTTTTTCTAGCTTCACAATCCCCTCTTTCCTCCTCTCACCCTGGGATCTCCACTATTTGTAAATCAAGTCTCTTAAAAAAGTCTCTCAAGTCTTCAGGGAATCTCAAGTGAGCTGTAATTCCGTTCTTCCACCCGATTAAGCATTCTGGTATACCCCATCTATAGTGCACATTCTGCTTTCTCATTTGCTCTAATAGGGGTTTCAAAGTTCTCCTCCATATTGTCTCTGATGTCAAATCCGCATAAATCTGTATATCCATATCTTTATATTTGATATTTGCTTTTCCTTTTGTCTTTTTCCAAATCTCTTCTCTATCACCTCTTATCTGGAATTGGACAATTATATCTCTTGATTTCTCTATTCCACCTCTTTGTTGCATTCTTCCTACTCTATATGCACCTTCAAGATTCACAGCTTCTGTTTCTGGTTTATCCAATATAAAGTTTATAATTCTACATATTATGCTCCGTATCTCTTTTCCCTTTATGAGCTCTGGAACTCCACTTACTCTGAGATTGTTTCTCCTCTCTCTATTTTCTTGTACCTCCATCTTATAGAGTAGTTTCTTTTGTTCTTTCCTGATATCGATTGTTCTCTTTTCCAGTTCAGATATGTCATGGGTGTGGTTTTTAACTCTTTCCTCCATTTCCTCTACCCTCAGTAATATCTGCCCCAAATCACTCCGAATATTGACCAGTTCATGCTTTATCGTTCTTTCTAAATTTTTAAACATATCCGCCATCTCCTTCTTATTTGGGACTTGTAGCTCCTTTTCTAACTCTCTTATCTCCAAATTTTCCTTTGTTTGTTGGTTGCTATGTTGTATTACTACTGAGGGTTTAGGGCTATCTTCCAAGCTTATTTCCAGTTCACTTTTTTCCCCAATCACTTGAGACCTTTCTGGGGTCATAATGCCTTGAGACGTATATTATTTTATTGTACTTGTCTGAGACCCCTTTGTCCCACTACATTTCACGCTTTTATTTTTCTAGGCTCTACTTTTCCTCCTTTTCTCTTTATTCGCACTTACAAAGGCTGGAACCACAGTAAAATCTAGACACCTTGGGCCTGGTGGTCAAATTTCAATCCTCTTTATTATTTTATCCATTTTTCCAAGTTATGTCTTTTCTATATCTTCTTATCATATTTAAATCACTTGCATACTCTCCCAGGGAATCCCCCCCTTTTACGTATTCTCTTTAACTTTCCATGGACAATATATTTTTATACAGTTTTTACCGTTCCAAACTGTCCACACTCACCCTCTCCTTGTAGTTCTCTCCAGTGAGTTTATTTGAGTCAGTTTGGGCCACCGACATAGACCTTTAATCTTCTTTTTCTTCAGGGGGATTCCTGTGGGCTTCTCCTCCTGTAATTTGCTTCCCAGTCCTCTATCAGTTAGTATCTCTTCTCCCTCTTCTCCCAGGGGCGCTGGGGGCTCATTATCTGGTTAAGACACGGTAGTGGGGGGGAGAGGCATCAGCGTCTCTCTCCTTCCTCGGACCCCGGCCGGCCGGCTTTCTCCCCTTCCCAGAGCTCCTCTGCGGCAGGTCGTGTGATCACGGCCCGCCTCCTCGTCCTCCCAGCAGCCCCTCTCCTTGGGTCGCACCTCCTCCAACTTCCTCCTCCCGGCTCGCTCCCTCTCCGATGCAGCCAGGATCGCCACCCACCGACCCGGTCACCAGCAAGCAAATCCCCGGCCCAGCGTCTCCATCTCCACAGGCATCCGAGGTAAGGCAGGGGTATCAGGGAGCACTCACTCCGTGCTCATTCACGCCGCCATAGCCAGGCTCCACCCCCTGTTATCCACTCAATTTAATCTCAATCCCTATGCTCCTAAAAACCACTCTCCCTTTTTTGATGGGCACTCTGAAATGCCCGCTCTGTCTGTAATAAGCTCACCTCTGTCCATGACCTTTTTGTCTCCCACTCCCTTAACCTACTGGCAAGTACAGAAACCTCGCTTCAAGCATCAGATTCTGCTTTTTCCACAGCACTTTCCTATGGAGGCCTTCTCTGGACTCACTCACACAGGTCCAATGGTCGGAAAGGAGGTGGAATTGGTTTGCTTCTATCCCCACTGAGCAACTTTCAAGTCCTCCCTAACCCTCCCTCTCTATCCTTCTCTTCTTTCGAGACTCACTGCATTTGGATATTTTCTCCCATTTCTCTGAGGACTGCAGTGATCTACCGGCCTCCTGGACCGGTGTCGCAATTTCTGGATGACTTCTCTGCTTGGCTACCCTACTTTCTCCCTTCTAAAATACCCACTATCATTCTTGGGGATTTTAATATCCCTATTAATGTAAACAATCCAGCTACATCCCAACTCTTCATCTTTTGCCTTAACACAATGGATACAGTCCTCCACTCACTCTGATAGGAATACATTACACCTCGTTTTCTCCCATCTTTGCACTCCCTACAACCTCACAAACACTTCCTTTCCTCTATCTGATCTCAACTCATCACCTTTACAGTGTCCTCATCTTCAAACACTTTTCCCTCCAAGCAGCACAAAATTACCCACAGAAACCTTCACAACTTTAACCCTTCTCTTTTCCACTCTGCAACTGACCCCCTCTATGACAGAATCTCCCCCTGTCCTGCCCTGACCTGGTCACTGCTGTCTACAACAGTTCACTTTAATCCACACTAGACTCACTTGCTCCTCTAACTACACAAAGTATCAGGCCCCGACTATTACAACCGTGGCAGACTGACAACACCAGAAATCATAAGCGACAGTCGTGCACTGGAGCGATTGTGGTGTAAAGACAAATATCAACAAGCATTCACCCTGTATAAATCTGCTTTCTTAACATACAATTCCTCACTCCATGCTGCCAAACAAGCCCACTTTTTCACTCTTATTAATAATTTGGCATCCAGCCCTCATCGTCTCTTCTCTACTTTTACCTCTCTACTTTCTCCACCTCCACCCAGTAACTCACTCACTGCCTATGAGATTGCAAATCATTTCAAAAACAAGATTGATGCAATTCATAGCGGCATCTCTGTTACACAGACATCTATCCCACTTAGCATACGTTGTACTAAACCTCCCTCAACACTTGCCTCTTTTGACCCTGTGTCAAGGTCCTACCTTTTCCCAGAGGTTATGTTACTCCATGTGCTGGCATCCATCTTGGATTTCTGCTGAGCATGGTGGGAAGCTTTTATGCCTTCAGGTCTCTGAGGTCCATCCCCCAGAGGGGTGTGGCTGAGTACATATAAGCCTGTGTTCCGCACATGCTCTTTGCACTTGTGTCTTTGTCTTGCTACAGCTCTGTGTATATGCTCGTGACTCTTCTGGTATTCTGACTCGGCTTGTGACTAAGACCATTCTCTGTGTTTTCCTTCGATCTGACCTTCCGTTGCTGAACCCGGCCCGTGACCTGTGATTCTCTGTCTACTGTTTTGTACTGTTTTGTCCTGTTGTTGTCGACTCGGCTTGCCTGACTACGCTATTGTCATTCTCACCAGCTACACGCCATTGGCGGCGGCCATTACCGCAGCCGGGGTGTCTCGGGGGCCGCGACCTGGTTCCTGGCTGCGTCAAGTCCATCCCCACCATCAGGGGCCCTGGTGAAGGGCAGCCTGGGACTTAGACTCCGCGCCCTGAGGGACTTCGGTCTGTTGGTGGTGGTTGTCGTCAGCCAGTGCCTTACCCTGCCACTAGGCCTACCTGTCCATTCCACAGCCCTGCCCTGACACCCTGCTACTACTGAAGAGGTCACTAAAGTATTCTCAGAAGCCTGCCTCACCACCTGCCCCCTGGATCCTGCCCCCTCTCAACTACTACGGTCACCCTCTTCTTCTGTCCTATGCTCTCTCACTCACATCTTCAATCTCTCCCTCTCTAATGGTGCCTTCCCCTCCCCTCTAAAGCATGCACACATCATTCCCATACTTAAAAAGCCCTCGCTGGACCCCACCAACCTGAAGAACTTTAAACCCATCTCCCTGCTCCCATTTACCTCTAAACTCTTAGAACGCTTAGTTTACAATTGCCTGAGCTCCTACCTCACGGACAACAAACTTCTTGACCCCTTACAGTCTGGCTTTCACTCACTATACTCCACTGAAACTGCCCTACTAAAACTCACTAATAATTTAATAACTGCTAAAACTAATGACCACTACTCCATACTCTTACTACTTGTCCTCTCTGCAGCTTTTGACACTGTTGATCATCTCCTCCTCCTCCTCAAAAAACTCCTCTCTTTTAGCCTCCAAGAGTCTGCTCTCTCCTGGTTCTCCTCCTACCTATCGCAGCGCTCCTTCAGCGTTAACTATAACTCTGTCTCCTTCTCTCCAGTTCCTCTTTCTGTAGGGGTCCTTCAAGGTTCCGTCCTTGGACCCCTTCTCTTCTCCATCTACACCTCCTCCCTTGGTCACTTGATAAACTCCCATGGCTTTTAGTACCATCTCTATGCTGATGAGACACAAATCTATCTTTCTACTCCTCACCTCGCCCCTTCAGTCTCCTTTCGCATTACTAACCTACTAAATGACATATCAGCATGGATGTCACTTCACTTCCTCGAACTAAATCTTTCCAAAATGGAGCTTATACTATTCCCTCCAGCCCATGCCCCCTCCCCTGACTTCTCCATCAAGATCAATAATACAACCATCAGTCCCTTCTCTCATGCCAGGGTACTAGGTGTAATCCTAGACTCCCATCTGTCCTTTCAGCCCCAAATCCAATCGCTGTACTAATCTTGTAGACCCCTCTCTGCCAATCCCTCCACTGGCTTCCCATTGCCCAATGGATAAAATTTGAAACATTAACAATAACATATCAAGCCATTTGTAACTCTGCCCCAAATTACATCACCAATCTGGTCTCAAAATATAACCCAAAAATCTCTACCCCAATCTATCAGACTATCGCCTACTCTGCCCACTTTTAGGCAATCTCTGAAAACCTATCTCTTCAGCGAAGCCTATCCCGCATTCAACTAATAATGGAATCTTCTATTTCTATCAGTCCATCCCCCACAGTTATTACCTTTTGTACCACCAGCCCCTCCCTCTTACATTGTAAGCTCCAAGGAGCAGGGTCCTCCTAACCCTCTTGTCTTACACTGTATGGTTGCTCTATTGTCTCCCTTTATATTGTAAAGCTCTGAGCAAACTGTTGGCGCTATATAAATCCTGTATAGTAATAATAATACTCACCTAGGTGGATGTAGAATCAATCCAATGCTGCATCTGTCCCCCATCTGGCTCTGCACAGAGAACTGAGCAATTAAAGACCGCAATTGCTCAGTTCTCTCCCTCATACATGCGTGCGTTTGGGGACACGTATCTTCACATTTTCAAACAGATGGCAGTAGCAGTGTCCGCTCTGCTGCTGTGTCCAAGTTGACATCAATGAGGCTGACTGCACAGGGATGCACAGAACATATTTTTTGGGGGGAAATTCTTTATATTGAAGGGTTTAACATAGTATATATCTTACAAAACATTGGAATTAGCCAGTAGTCGCCAACAGTGGCTAGCAACATACAAACATAAAAGAGAAAATATAGAGCAAAAAAAAATTAAAAAACAAAAAACAGTAACTATGCCTCCAGATGTCCAAGAAGTACCTGTAGTAGGATGGGCATCAAAAATACAATAAAAGAGCACCATGCCATGTTCCACCGTACAGTTACATCAATAGTAGTGGTGCACCGAAATGAAAATTCTGGTGCCGAAATTGATACCAAAAATTCAGAATCCATGTGGCCGAAAACCGAACCGAAATCGAAATGCCTTCGTATGTGGGGGTGGGGAGGCTCCAATTTTTTTTTTTCTGCTTTCATGTATATTTTTATTTTTTTTAACTTACGATTACCAATAGTCCCCTGTGTGATAGCATATGAGTGACAGGTCCTCTTTGTAGGGGGGAGGGGGTGGGGAGAGGAGCAGTGGAGGGGGCAGGAGAGGAGCAGTGTATACAGTGAGGGAGCAGTGTATACAGAGAGGCTCCCTCACTGGCTGTCACTATATGTTGGTGCCGATTTTTCAATGCAATTGCCGCCCCCCCCCACTTCTGCAGTACACACATTCTCCTGTATCTGCATCTGTATCAGCTAAATATTTCCAATCGGCAGAATGCCGATAGGGCTATTTTCGGCCGATGTGTTTCGATGGCCGAAATTTCAGTGCATCCCTAATCAAGAAAGCCATTCACGTTTAAATACAAAGCACAGAGCTAAACTTTAGGCTAGTAATGTAACAACTAATTCCAATTCACAGCAAGTATCATTGCAGAGAGACTCCAATAGGATAAAATCTTGGTGGAATATTACTCAATTAGAGACCGTAAGGGAAGATGCTACCACCCACCCCAAACCTTGTCAAACTTGAGGAGTTCTCCTCTTTTAAGATACATAGCTTTGTAAAAGGGTAATGTCTTATTAACCTGGGACTTCCAAGCCCCTACAGTAGGAGCATGTGTTTTTTTTTCAATGAGATAACAATCAGTTTCCTAGCATGGAAGAAGAGTAGGGTAAGTAGTGTGCGTGTAGCTGTAGTGGGAGCTAAATCATCCACCAGACTAAGTAGGCAATGTTTCACAGAAGGGTGGAGCGGTATAGTGGTAACATCTTGAATGCACCGGAGAACTTCCAACCAGAACCCCTGTATAGCTGGACAATCCCAAACTATTATGCATGAAATCACCCCTATCCGCCAGACAATGTCAACAGGAGGAGGAGGCTGATCCAAAGATCCTAGCAATTTTTGCTGGGGTCATATATATACGGTGTAAGAATTTAAAGTGTATGTTAGTTGGTCACATGACCAGCCTGGTGAAAGGAGCATCTCAAATATCCTCCCAGTCCTCTCTGTCCAGGTCAGGGACCACTGCCTCCCACCTAGTCCTACACACCTCCAGGAGTTTACTGGTTTCGTGGAAAAGAGACTTATATATAGTGGCTAACGACTTAAATAACTAATTGTCCCGCAGTAATGACTCCAGGTCTGAGGGAGAAAGGGGAACCCCAGAAGGTCCAAATTGCATCTGATAAGCATGTCACAATTGGAGATATCAGAAACATTGCTTATTAGGTAGGTGATACAAGGCCTTTAACTCATCAAATGTTCTCAATTGTCCAATGTGTATAATATCCCCTAATTTTTTCACCCCATATTTCATCCATACAATAGTGTCCTGATATGTGTAAAATGAGGTAGGTTAGGATTTTTCCATAGGGGAGCATGGGAGGAAGGAGCGAAAGGTCCCACAAATTCAGCCCCATGCATCACAGACCTAGCCCTTAATACAGATCTCATGGAACCGGACAAAATTTCAGACCTCTGTGTACCAGATGGGCCAAGGCCTCATAGGAGCCAACCACAGCCGCCTCTAAGGCCACTGCAGCATCATCCTGAGGGCTCGTCAACCATCTATGACCAGCTACAAAATATTTATAAAAGTTGGGTACTGCTAAACCACCTTCCTTCCACTTGCCACCTCCTCCTCAGTGAACGGAGCATCCAGCATTACCCTAGCCTCATCTGATAGTATATAAGGGTAAACTCTCCAGGTCTTGAGCTGGGAGGCCTCATAAGGTGGAAAGGGGGAGTATAATGATTTATAAAAATCTACAAATGCCTGGAAGATACCCTCTCTCGGGGTCTGAAGGGACAAACAAACACAATCAGGGAAGCTTGTAGCACAAAATTTTAAAAAAAAAAGGAGCGTAGAGCGCTCAAACATTATTGGGTGATGTGTAATAGTCATAACTACGTATCCAATTTGGCAGAGGCTAAATGTAAGCATGGGGAAAATAGGGGAGAAAGTCACACCAAACCCAGGGAAGGCAATAAACCAGGGTATATGACAGAGAGTCCATCCTCTGGATCAAGGAAGGGAGTCCAGCCAGTCTGATGCCAAGACAGGGGTGTCAAAGTATTGAGTGGATCCATTATGTTGAACCCTCAATTTGCTAGGGTATAGCATGCTGTATTGGAAGCCTTTTTCACGCAGCCTCTTTCTCACCTCCACAAAGGATCTCCTGCGTTTTTGTACTTTTGGTGAGAAGTTTGGAGAGAAATGCAGAATGGCGTTTTCATAACGCAGGTCTTGTTGCCTCCGACCCTCAGCTAGAATTAGGTCTCGGTCACGGAAATTCAGGATGCGGACCAAAAAGGATGCTGATTGGGGAGCACAATAAAGCGGCAGCTGGGATTAGAGGGGTGCACCAGAACACACAGGATAAGGCTCAGCTACCACCAGATCATTCACTAGGACCATGTTCTACTGTTTGATAACAGACTGCAAGACCTCATCACCTTCATGAACCTAGGAAAGCAAACTGCTCCGAAAACAGGTCAGGCTTGCTGATGGTAGAACTGGCTTTTCTGGCTATATCCACAGGGGCAAGATCACACAGTTCCCATTTAATAATTAGAATACCGCATACATAGAAGTAAATTCTGAGGCCACCAATATTGCATTTAAATTCTGAAACGGAAGCACCTGCCTATGCTACAGAAGCGAAATAGTTAAAGTAGACATTGCTGAATAGATTTGTTATGGTGATGTTCATTGTCTGAAGGGCAAATGCCACATTTCATTACACAGGTTACTACTGATTAACTGGCACAGATTCTCTGAAGCCTTGAGCTTCTTTACAAAATGAGATGCAAACAGTTAACTCTTTCAGCATATAGTAATGTGGAAAATCTTAGCGATATTCCATTCCAGGTGCTCTTCAAAAAAGAAAGGAGCTAACAGCTCTTTGAAAATCAAACTGGAAAGATTACATTTTTATACACAGAACAAAAATTATAACTTTTGATTCCAGGATATTCTGTAAAATGCAAATGTGGGCAGAAATCTGCAGGACACACTTGTCAAGTAGCAGCATGCTGAATAAGTAATGTTAATGACCAAAACAAAAAGGGTAGTAACACTTGCAGGTGGTGGACATTCATGAAACCTAAAGTTATTTGTGTACATTAAGGCTGCTTTCACATCCATTTTTCTTCCGCTTCTGCAGTAAAAAAAAAAAAGAAAATAATGTGACCATGTAACACCCTTCACACTGATTTGTTGCAGGTCTGCTGCGTTTAGTAAAATCCTACTTGGTGTGGTAAAAAAAACACACCTCCCCATTGAAATGCATGAAAACATGGCAAAAATGCATCAAAAAAAGCACCCAAGTAGCATTTTTAAGTCACATGTTCTGTTTAAAATGCAACGCAAATGCAGTAAAACCGCAGCAAAAAACCCATATGCGTTGTTAGCGTGTTTTTTGCTATGGATTAGTGTGAAAGTAGCCTAAACTGCACATACCGTATATACTCGAGTATAAGCCGAGTTTTTCAGCACATTTTTTGTGCTGAAAAACGGCCCCCTCGGCTCATACTCGAGTCAACGTCTGCAGATGACATGCCATCCCTGTCATCTGGACACACCCCCAGGATCAATCCTCGCCGGTGATTGGCCGCCGGAACTGTAGCACAGGAGAGGCACACAGGCGCCCAATCACCGGCGAGGAGGTGGAGCTTGGAGAGGAGGAGCCGAGCGGCACCGCGAAGCTCGAGCGAGTGAAGAGGAGGAGAGCGGCCGGAGAAGGAAGACATCTGACCGGTAAATGTGTACCATGGGAGAGGGAGGGAGCGAGCGAGCCCAGGCTGGAGCAGGGGTCACCAACGATGGGGCACTATTCCTCCCCCCACTGACACCAACGATGGGGCACTATTCCTCCCCCCACTGACACCAACGATGGGGCACTATTCCTCCCACACTGACACCAATGATGGGGCACTATTCCTCCCCCCACTGACACCAACGATGGGGCACTATTCCTCCCACACTGACACCAATGATGGGGCACTATTCCTCCCCCACTGACACCAACAATGGGGCAGTATTCCTCCCCCCCCACTAACACCAACGATGGGGCACTATTCCTCCCACACTGACACCAACGATGGGGCACTATTCCTCCCCCCACTGACACCAACGATGGGGCACTATTCCTCCCACACTGACACCAATGATGGGGCACTATTCCTCCCCCACTGACACCAACGATGGGGCAGTATTCCTCCCCCCCACTAACACCAACGATGGGGCACTATTCCTCCCACACTGAAACCAATGATGGGGCACTATTCCTCCCCCCAAGACACCAACGATGGGGCACTATTCCTCCCCCCACTGACACCAATGATGGGGCACTATTCCTCCCCCCACTGACACCAACGATGGGGCACTATTCCTCCCCCCCTGACACCAATGATGGGGCACTATTCCTCCCCCCACTGACACCAACGATGGGGCACTATTCCTCCCCCCACTGACACCAACGATGGGGCACTATTCCTCCCCCCACTGACACCAACGATGGGGCACTATTCCTCCCCCCTCGGCTTATACTCGAGTCAATAGTTTTTCCCAGTTTTTTGTGGTAAAATTAGGTACCTCGCCTTATATTCGGGTCGGCTTATACTCGAGTATATACGGTATAAGGTTTTAACACACAATGTCCAGTTCTACATGCAGAGGTCTGAACAGAAACAAGTAAATGAATCCCTTCCACATTGGATCCAACCTCTTGTTGCAAAATTGAAATTAACTTTTAGTTTCCACCTTAGCTATCAGCTGGATACAGAAATGGAATTTTCTAAATAATAACATACTATAGAAAGTTTGTTAGGGATGAGTGATAAATAGTGGTGATGTATTTCATATCAACCTTTTACCTTGAAAGTAAAAGAAAAACAGTACATTTGGATGTTGGATTTCTAGAAAATGGTAGCTGCATTTGAAGAGCTTGGTAGTAATAGAGGCGGTGGGCATCTCAATGTTTGGCTTTCCTCTTCCTAGAAGTGATCACCTCCTACCACTTTCCTGGTAACAAATGCTGGGGTTGCTTTACTAAAGGCAAATAGACTGCGCCCTTTGCAAGTGCAGTTGCACACATTTTCCTCAGAGCTTAGTGAATGTGATTTCCATCATCCAATCATGTGCAAGCAAAAATGTTTTTTTAATTTTCCTTGTACCTGTAACACACTGTACTGTTACTGTTTGCAGGATGTTGATTGACCACAAGATGGAGTTGTTTCGCAAAGTGTTGTTGAACTGTTGTGCTCGGACAGGCTGAAAGCAGACTACATTTCCCAGTGGAGCTGGCGAAGGGGCGGGAGCCTATATAATCAAAAGCCCGGGAACTTCCTACAGGGAGGGGAGAGACTGTGGGAGGGTGAGGACATATGCTGGACACTGGCGTTGGACTCAGGAGGGCCCAGGATGGATCAGGTTGCATTGGAGAGCCAGAAGGAAAGACTACAGATAGCTGGTGTGATGACAAGCAGGAGCCTTGACCCCACAAGCAGGCAAATCGTGGAATCGCAATCACTATCGTTTCACTCTCGAAGAGTCCAAAAAGACAAGGGGGCCCCCCAACCAAGAGACTGTTCTTCACTCTGCTAATACTACAAACTTAGTAAGAGGGTTCCACAACCCAAATTGTCTTCAGTAACCAGATATTATGCTGTTCTTTTCAGTTATTTCAATGCAGGACACTTTGCATCACAGTCTCTTTTTTCTTAGCCCAATTCAGTACTGCCTATAGCTTTAGTGTCCTTTCCTCCCTCCATTGCTCTCAACACAGGACTCCTCCTGCAACACGTGCCTTTGTGGACAGTAACATTGTTAATACCTCACCTTCCATGCATTACAGCTGTAATGGAAATTGCTTTATCAAGCCAGTTCCCTACTTACTGGAATACAAATTCTACTGGAGTCTACTCCCGCCTCTTCCTCTACTATATCAATGTTTGCCTTCACCTACTGCCACAAAGGGACCCTTTCTAGTTCTGCTACCATCAGTCAGGGGGAGTTTTCCTACCACTGTACCTTTTCTTCTTCAAGAAATCTTACTCTCAAACAAAAAGGACCTCAACCTTGCATCAACTATGGCCCCTACAAGCACGCAGAAGAGTTATTTCTATTCTCTGTAGTGATACTAAAGAGGACATTATTATTTACATGTCCATCTTTACAGTTCCCAGTCACTGAGAACCCAAAATTGAGTTGGTCCATATTTTTGATAGCCTATTTCAGCTAATTTTGGGAAAGATATCTCAGTGTGGGAATTGGCGTTTAAACTCTAGTCCTGCAGGACATTTAGGGTTTGTTCTAAAGTGGTATGTGCTTGATCATTTGGCTGAACCATTCTGAGGGTCTAACTTTTGCATGTTTACTGTTATCTTTTTTGTGCTTGTACTATTTTTACTTTGATCTCAATGCAATCAGAATATTGTTTCATCTTAAACTGTGTGATTACTTTGTGTTTCAGGGCCAGGGGATTCTCCTGGTCAGGGTTTTACGGTGATGTCAGCAGGGGCTGTGCTTCCAAATCAGGCTCAGAACAGACAGGGAAACCAAAAATACTCAGCAGCTCTTAAGGGGGTAGCTCTCCACACCTAATTGTTTATTCTTTAAAAAGTGAAGCTTCACTATTTGCCTTTAGTAAATTAACTTCACAGCATGCTCCGAACTCCCAGATGAATGACTGGCTTCTACAGACTGCACTGGGGAGGAGGCAATGTCATCAGAAGGAGGGTGAGGTGGTCAGAGCACCCCGAAACGCCAGGCTCAGCACCCCCTCCAATTTGAGTGTCTCTACAAAAGTGAGAAGTGGGAGCAGTGACACATGAAGCAGTGCTGGAATATGCCATTGAAGAGCTGCATGAAGGCAGAAGAGTGCATTTTCTGGGTGTTGGGGTGCAGGGACAGAAGTGCGGGGAGGCAAGGAGGTTTGGAGTCAGGGGTGCAGAGGTAGAGGTGCTGGGTGACAGGGAGATGTCAGGGTGCAGAATGCCACAGGTGCTGGGCTCTTCAGAGGCCTGAATACAAAAGCTGGTTACTTGTAAGCTTGCAGGGAAGTGTCTCTAAATGAAACCCACCCAATTTGGAGCCTGCTCCTGGACTGCAGTGCCCACTGATCTAAGATAAAGTGACTGTAAAGCTTTGTTTTTCATTTTTTATTAAAATAAAAAACATGTTATACCTACCTGCTCTGTGCAATGGTGTTGCACAGAGCAGCCCTGGACCTCCTTTTTTCCCTCGCCATTGAGAATACAGAGAATGCATTAAGGTAAAAAAAAGGTTTTGCCTTTAGAACCACTGAGCATGAGAAGGTAAATAAGTTACTTAAAAGTACAGTTAGTCTTTAGGCCTCCGCAGACCTATTCATTGCAGTAAAGTGCATTTTTCACAATGTACTTGCCATGAATTCTGCTGCGCTGCATTAAAAAAGGTGGATGTCTTTTTTTTTAACAAACATTAACTTGTATGCAGTAATGTACCGCAATTATATGGCATAATGTGAAGAGGGCCTTAATATTTCGAACTGCACTGCTGGCCATGTGATGCATTGCTTATAAGGGGGGGGGGGGTCCCAAAATGGAAGGTAATATGTGCTTTTTTTAAGGAAACTTCCAGGTATTTAAATCTCAGCTGCTATATTCCATGTTAGGGATCTTAGCAAATGTGTTTTAAAGCAGTTCAGGGTTTAATAACTGTGTATGAACCAGGACCTGAACCTAGCATTTAGTGATAGCACTGCTTATCTCCTCTAACTTCAGTGGCCCCTGCATATACCAGAAATCAGCTCCCGGCACAGAAAGTCTCCCATTGCTAACAACTTATTTGCAACTCTCTTCAGTGTATCATGATATGTAAGAGCCACAAATAAGGCGTTAGTGATGGAAGACATTCTATGCTTGGAGCTGATTGCTGGCATCTGTAAAGAACAAAAAGAATAATGGAGTTCAGTAGCACTGTTATTAAATATCTGTTTCACTCTGAGGATAATGTAGAGACTTTGGGGTTGATTTACTAAAGGCAACTAGACTGCATTTTGCAAAGTGCAATTGCCCCAGATTCTAATAAATTAGGTAAAGCTTCACTTTGCAAAAAAACACCAAATCAAGTGCAAGGAAAATTTACAAAAAAACAGCATTTTTGCTTGTACATGATTGGATGATAGTGGTCAGCAGAGATTCCCCTCATTTACTAAGCTCTGGAGCAACTGTACTTGCAGAGTGCACAGTCTATTTGCCTTTAGTAAATCAACCCCTTTGGGATAGGCCAAAATGGTGCCAATATCAGTAGTGGAAGGAAGGAAATAAAATTATGCCATTACTGCCAATACCATACGTGGTAGCATCAATGTTTAAGAGTAGACCAATTCCAACCCCAACAGACATATCCAGCAGAAAGAGCATCCAGAGTGGTGCCTGTAGCAGGTGAGTCTGTACTGCAATGAGACTGAAGCTAGGTTCACATATGTGCAGGTGGTGCTGCTGCGGATCCACACGAAAATCCATGCAGCCGTACCACCCGCACAGAGGAATGTGGACCCGCAGGCGGGTGCCATTAGTTCTAATGGCACGCTGCCCGCACTGGAAAACACAACCATACTGGTTCCCGTGCAGGCTGCGTTTTCAGAAGAAGTGCCGGGACTCCTTCCCTGCTTGTCACAGGGGAGTCCATTCAAATGAATGGGCTCTCATGCCCAAGCAAGACACGGCCCGCACGGTCGCATTTATGTGAACCAGGGGTGAATCTTCACATTTCTGGCCTGTCAGATCATACCACGTATCTAGCACATGGATTCTGCTGCCCTTTACACTGGCATTGTCATGGCAGCTTACTCCAAGATTCAACCTCTGCTGCTGACACAGGGGTCTTAATCTGGAGTTACAGCTAACAGCTCCTTGCGGAAGCACCAGTCCCCACCATGCCTACAGTCACCCTCCTCACCCCTACTGCTTCAGCCGTGCTTGCACTCCCCTCGTATCCAGCCCGTTCAATGAAAGTGCACACTTTTGCTAGTCTTGATTAAACCAGTATGTGCAGTTACAAACCGCATACTGTCTGCTTTAGTACTAAGAGTTTGAATTGTATAGACAGGTTGTTTTGTGGTAATTATGTCTTGAGAGTCTTGTGACTCCTCTGAGAATCCCCACTTTTCCTGTCACTCCTAGCTTTGTTCCTGGATCTCCCCCAAATGTCCAAATAGGATAAAAATGAATACAACAAGTAAACATAAATTGTAATTGTTACAATCTGGTACAGCCCTTTCTTACCTTACTGCCCTATGCCAACCAGTGCTTTAAGCAGCAACAGCTCTCAAAATTAGCAGTTGTTGGTTTTGAATCATTTTAGGGGAATATTTTCTACAGTGTTCTTCAGCAGAATAGCTAAACATGATTTTGAGATTATTATCCGGCCATACAGCACTCCAAATTAGCTAGCTGAGTTTTGCTAGAGATAACTAGATAGCGTAGGGTTAACAAAAAAGCAAGACTACCCAAGATGACAGAAAGGGACGCCATGCTTGTATAGCAATATTTATCACAAAGGGCTGATCTCTTGTCTTCAGCTGAGCTGATGATTTTATAGAAGATTTGATGGTCTCCATTTCTGAGTACAAGTACTCTTTAGGTGAGAAATGAATAATGCCGGTTGCTGTGTATTGTAAGGTGTAAGGTGTTTGTGTCATGAAATAAAGCTAAGGAATAAGTTTCATAACAATTTATTAAAGGGTATCTGTACTAAAATATCATTTTTAAGGTCAGTAAGCCTTAGGACATTTCAAGATACTCATTTTGTCATTTTCCTGGCATTTCAGTGTCTGGTCTATTTTTCCCTTCAGGGTTACAGGCCCTCAAGGCTTCTTGGACAGTTTCATAGATATACATAACTATATACCCAGCTTACATAACAACCACCAAAGGATGATGGACACAGTATCACGGGTTCTGCTCTGAGTTGACTGTTCCCCTAAGACACCATGGAAACACAATAACTCTGTAACCACACATCCCACAGGAGAATTTCCAATGGAAGGCTGATCCAGAGGATATTTTATGATGCTGTTGTGAAAAAAAAACAGGTACACTAAAAGACTTTAGGGGTACAAAGTACTACCCTCACCTTTTAAAACAACTCAATCAGTTCAAAATAGAACTGAAAGGCAAAACATTTGTGTATACATATAAAAGAAACATTATACAGTAAATACACTTATGTATGAGGTATGACAAAACCAAAAATCCTCCAGCTATATTAAGCATGGATATGGTGGCATTTGGAATGAGGAGGCAAAGATTAATCAGTAACACTACCTGCATCTAGAGTTGTATTTTTTGGTAAAAAATTAACATATAGATGAAAAACAAATAAGCGAGTAGACTTCCTGGGTTGATCGTGTTAGTGTTCTGTAATATGAATCTGTCTCCCTTAGTCAGCGAAAAGTCAGACAGCTAAGGATATATTTATAAAGAATTGTCCAATCTATTCATCTTGCAAAACTTCATGCACAGCCATTCTGGGTGAATTCTGGTAAAATCAAATGTACATAGGCTATTTTCTCTCCAGCTCGGATGTTCTTCCTGCATAACATCAAAAATCAAGAAAATACTGCATTATGGTCACTAGATGGAGCTAGTAATCGTAGTAAAAAAAGGTAAATAAGTTGGTATTTCTCAATGATCTGGCATTGTCCACATTCACATTATTCTTAAGAAGACCATCTGACCTGTAAAGAAAATAGCCCAGTAATATTCAGTTTTGCTGGCATTGGCATATAATCAATATACATGCAGTTTCACAGGATGAATAGCTCTGAGAATTTTTTTATTAATACACCCCCAGGTGTACCGGCAGTAAAATATTATCATAGCTATACACCCAGGTGCATGGCAGATTACATTGGATGGTCACTAAGGATGTGAATGAATTTAGTTTGGGTCAGGGGATATTAAAGGCCCTCAACTTCTTGTTCACATTTTTTTCTTTTTGGTTTATATGGTTTGGTCCTGAGGACACCACCTCTAATAGTGTGAGTCGGCAGAAAATTGTATTAGTACTTTCCCTGCAGTGGATCCCGTTTATGTTTTTAAGTTTTTTAGCATGTAGGAAATTATGTATAAAACGTATCATAGTTACATAGTTAGTCTGGCTGAAAAAAGAAAAGTTGGTTCAGTTCAACCATTAAAAAAAAAAAAAGTTCTAATCCTATACCCACTGTTGATCCAGACGAAGGCAAAAAAAAACAGCAAAGCATGATCCAATTTGCTCCTGCAAGGGAAAAAAAATTCCTTCCTGAACCCCCGAGAGGCAATCGGATATTCCCTGGATCAACTTTACCTATAAATGTTAGCAGGGGCGGACTGACAACTCATGGGGCCCCCGGGCAACTGGGGATCATGGAGCCCCTGTGTCCTTGCCCACACTCAAAACACACCCAAAAAAGCCTACAAAAGGTACCAGGGGCATTTTATGGGGCCCCCTACTGACCCCAGGCCCTCAGGCAGTGCCCGAGTGCTCGAATGGTCAGTCCGCCCCTGAATGTTAGTATCCTGTTATATTCTGTGTATCAAACATTCATTTTGCACAACTGTAAAAAATGTGAAAGAACAAGTGTTTGCATATATCCAATTGATTTGGGTTATACCACCACACTACTAACTGCCCTTTGCTGTATCAAGCTGGCCAGGTGGTAATGAATGAGGGGGTATATAATGTCCATTAAAGTGGTGGAAAACTTAAGACATGAAATATGACTGAAGCATATTGCTCCATAGTGTATATTTGTCTCAATTAAGAGCACTAAGTGTCAGTTCTGTCTGCTGCTTCATTCCTCTGCTATCAGCAACAATCACTTCTGACAAGTTTTCCTGACACCAAGAGAAAAATGGTGACAGGGGAGGGACCTCCAGCAGATTGACAGCATCAGCTCTGTTCCTGTGAGCTGTGTGAATGGGGGGTGTGACCCTTCCCTCCAATCTCAGAGCTCTCCACACTTTAGTTTTCCACTCCATGCTTTTCAGTGCCAAGAGGTCCTGTGCAACTTCTGTACTTTGAATGGATGTAGGGGAAAGATGGCTATAGATAAATAAGCACAACATATGTAGGAGGATTTGTTTCATTTCTGTGTATCACCTGAGGCCAGTCACGTCACTGGGTATATGTAAGGGTTTACAACCACTTTAAGGGGAAAAAGGACATTTTCCGTTGGGTTTTTCAAGGAACAAGTATTTTTTGTGTGTGTCTTCTAAGCATGGGGGCATGATTCAAAGGCAATAAAAAATATTTGCGTGGTTACATTTCCTATCTTCTTTGCTATATATGGCAATAGATATGATGAAAGCGCACTGCAGACTGATGATGAGGATGAGGGTGCAAAAGGATTGGAGAAGGGGTTCCAAGAGTTTGGACGTGATGGTTTACTCTTGGTAGCACATCCAACAGTAAACCACAAGTTTCTATGATGCACAAAGTACAATAAACCACAGCACCCAATCTGATTTCGCCTTATATATATACAGTGAGGAACAGAAGTATTTGAACACCCTGCGATTTTGCAAGTTCTCCCACTTAGAAATCATGGAGGGGTCTGAAATTCACATTGTAGGTGCATTCCCACTCTGAGAGGCAGAATTAAAAAAAAAATTCAGGAAATCACATTGTATGATTTATAAAGAATTTATTTGTCTTGCACTGCTGAACATAAGTAGTTGAACACCTAAGAAACAGAAAGAATTCTTGCTCTCAAAGACCTGTTACTGTGCCTTTAAAAAGTCCACCTCTACTTCACTCATTAATCTAACTTAGTAGCACCTGTCTGAGCTCTTTAAAGACACCTGTCCACCCCACAGTCAGTCAGACGCCAACTACTACCATAGGCAAGACCAAAGAGCTGTCAAAAGACACCAGAGACAAAATTGTGGACCACCACAAGGCTGGAAAGGACTACATGGCAATTGCCAAGCAGCTTGGTGAAAATTGGAGCAATTGTTAGAAAATGGAAGAGGCTAAAGACGACTGTCAGTCTCCCTCGCACTGGGGCTCCATGCAAGATCTCACCTCGTGGGGTATCACTGATGATAAGAAAGGTGAGGAATCAGCCCAGAACTACAAGGGAGGAGCTGGTCAATGACATGAAGAGAGTTGGGACCACAGTTTCAAAGGTCACTGTCGGTAGAACACTACGCTGTCATGGTTTCAAATCATGCATTGCACGGAAGGTTCCCCTGCTCAAGTCATCACATGTCCAGGCCCATCTGAAGTTTGCCAATGACCATCTGGATGATCCAGAGGAGCCATGGGAGAAAGTCATGTGGTCAGATGAGACCAAAGTAGAACTTTTTGGTCTAAACTTCACTCGTCGTGTTTGGAGGAAAAAGAAGGATGAATTTCACCCCAAGAACACCATCTCTACTGTGAAGCATGGGGGTGGTAACATCATGCTTTGGGGGCACTTTTCTGCAAAGGGGACAGGACGACTGCACTGTATTAAGGAGAGGATGAATGGGGCCATTTATTGTGAGATTTTGAGCAACAACCTTCTTCCCTCAGTCAGAGCACTGAAGATGGGTCGTGGCTGGGTCTTCAAACATAACGACCCGAAGCACACAGCCAGGATAACCAAGGAGTGGCTCCGTAAGAAGCATATCAAGGTTCTGGAGTGGCCTAGCCAGTCTCCAGACCTAAATCCAATAGAACATCTTTGGAGGGAGCTGCAACTCCGTGTTGCTCAGCGACAGCCCCGAAACCTGACAGATCTAGATGAGATCTGTGTGGAGGAGTGGGCCAAAATCCCTGTTGCAGTGTGTGCAAACCTGGTCAAAAACTACAGGAAACGTTTGACCTCTGTAATTGCAAACAAAGGCTTCTGTACCAAATATTAACACTGATTTTCTCAGGTGTTCAAATACTTATGTTCAGCAGTGCAAGACAAATAAATTCTTTAAAAATCATACAATGTGATTTCCTGAATTGTTTATTAAATTCTGTCTCTCAGAGTGGGAATGCACCTACAATGTGAATTTCAGACCCCTCCATGATTTCTAAGTGGGAGAACTTGCAAAATCGCAGGGTGTTCAAATACTCCTGTTCCTCACTGTGTGTGTGTGTATATATATATATATATATATATATATATATATATATATATATATATAAAATACATACATATTTATTTATTTTTTACTATTGGATGATATTACGCTTTGTTATTCTACCTTAGAGCTTTTATTTTAATCCCTGTGCTATAAAAACTGAAGTCTGAAAGACAGCAATCACAAATGTGTATATAAATGGATAGGTAAGGAGGAAAAACACATACATCAGTCCTCTCTGAGAACTCCAGGATCAAACAACATTTCTTTTCCAAATGTCACATGTAAAATTGCAGTTTTTAAATGTCACAAGTCGTTAAAAAAAGACACAAAAGCAAGATGCTGGTAGCTGAATCCCAAAGGTGTCTGGGTCAGAGCTTGGCAAGCAGATGTAGAAATTCCACCGGGTGAAACATGTCCTAATAATTTTTAATCACATCATGCTTGATATTACATAAAGACAAAAATAGGATTCAGATGTCAACCCAAAAGCAGACAGAGAACAGCAGATAGTGATGAATAACATATCCCTCCATCTGACAAAACAGAACACATCTCAAATACATTGCTCACACCTGGGGTACTTGTCATGACAGTACTGTCTAAGCACACTTATGATTTGACTGCTCTTTTTTCCTAGAAAACTTTGCTGTATCTGAATATGTATATTAGCATATATGGCAAACCAGCTTAAAAATAAAGACATCAAATTTCTGAATCAGTGCCATTCGTAGCTCAGATGCCCCCAATCCATTTGCTGTTTAGGTTACAAAAATGCTTTCTTTTTCCAATCACCTCTCTAATGCAGGCAACAAGGATTAGAGACAAAATACCTAGAATATTTTAGCCCTGGTTCACACTGATGTGGTGCGGAATTCGCACTAGTTTCGTATCATAATCGCACCCCAATCATGCAAACCGTTGCGGGTGTGTATTTTAAGTTAAAACCCAGAAATCAGTTTGCAAAACACAGTGCGATGTGCAGAATCAGATCGCATGGGTATTCACACCCATGCAGTCGAATCCTGGTGCGGACAAAAAAAGGGTGCTGCACAATTTGGGTGAGGATGTGGTGCAATTTGAACCATACAAAATGTATGGCTCAAATTGCAATGCATAGAAATCGCATGTGATTTTCACAGGAATGCAGTGTGGTTCCTGTGCAAATCACATGCGATGTGCCGCACCAAATCAGTGTGAATCAGGGCTTAATCACTTTTTTAGCTTGATGTGGAGGTTGATTTACTAAAGGCAAATAAACTGTTCACTTTGTATGGGAAGTTGCATATTGCAAGGAATCACATGCAGGGAAATTAAAAAACAGCATATTTGCTTGCACATGATTGGATGATGGAAGTCACATCATTCACTTAGCACAGGGAAAACCTTCTTGCAAAGTGCAACTTCCCTTTCAAACTGAACATTCTATTTGCCTTTACTAAATCGATCCCACAAACCCTGTGGAAGCAGCCTTTGACTTTGAACACAATTAAACAAGATGGTAAGCTCATTCCAAAAACCAAGATAACAACATTACCACCAGGGGACTGGGGCAGTACAGCACTGTGCCCATCTGCAGTGGCTCTCACCTCTTCTCCCTGCTCTCACAGGCTTGGCTGAAAGCAGTGGGAGCCATTGGTTCCTGCTGCAGTCAGACAAGTCCTGTGCTGAAGGAACGGAGGGCAGGACTGAGCGCTGCTGAATGTGCCATAATAAGAAGTGGCTTCCTATGGTGGCACACTGAGAAGAGGAGGAGACAGGAGCACCAGCAGGGGACCTGAGAAGAGGATGTTTGGGGCCACTCTGTGCAATTCTTTTGCACCGAGCAGGTAAGTATACACCTGTTTGTTATTTAAAAAAAATAAAATGTTAGACTTTACAATCACTGTGAGGAACATACTGTGTATTGGGCTATTCCAGTTGTCCATTTATTAATTAACGGTGGATATATTGCAATAATATAAGTTCAAAAACAAACTTGCTTGTAAAATCTGGGAAAATGTTTCAGAGCTGTACAGTAAGGTATTCTGTAAATTTAACAAAAAGTACATTTAACAAAAGTACTTTCTTTACAGCTGTCAAAATAAAAGGCAGGGAGGAAGATTGTATTGCCATTTTAGCTGCTGTGAGGATGTCATTAATTCATTTATGTGTTGTTTTGTTTCATTTGGAGGAAAAGATTGGCTTAACACTCAGATATACAGAAATGTAATTCAATGACGTTGATTTACTAACGGCAAGTAGGCTGTTAATTTTGCAAGGGAATTTTAATTTTGCAAGGAACTTTTCCCAAAGCTTAGCAAATGGGTTATAGCTCTAATGAGTACCAGCAACCAAACATATAGTGTGTATATATATATATATATATATATATATTTATTAAGCGCTGAGCAAACTGTTGGCGCTATATAAATCCTGTATAATAATAATTTATTTATTTAAGGTACTTATACAGAGCCGTCAATTTACGCAACGCTTTACATATATATTATGCATTCACATCAGTCCTTAACCGTCAAGGCGTGTACAATCTAAGGTCCCTAACTTACATTCATACATACATACTCTCTTAGATTG
The DNA here is from genome assembly GCF_062004578.1 of Staurois parvus. NCBI lineage: Eukaryota > Metazoa > Chordata > Amphibia > Anura > Ranidae > Staurois > Staurois parvus. The sequence goes on along the minus strand of NW_028317925.1, from coordinate 4,365,308 downwards.
TAAGCTCCAAGGAGCAGGGCCCTCCTAACCCTCTTGTATTGAACTGTATTGTTGCTGTATTGTCTCCCTTTATATTGTAATGTGCTGAGCAAACTGTTGGTGCTATATAAATCCTATATAATAATAATAATAACATACACATACTAGGGCCAATTTAGACAGGATCCAATTAATCTACCAGCATGTCTTTGGAGTGGCTATATTTTTTTTATTTTCTGTTCAGGTGACTGGGTGTTCTTGGATAAGTAAAATTTTACCATATTCACTAAGCTAAGGGAACATTTTCTTGCAATGTGAAAATTTCCTTGCAAAATAAACAGCATATATGCATTATATATAGCACGAACATCCCCCCAGAAGGTAGTGAGTTCTGGGCAGAATCAAAGCCTGTGTTCTAACAAAGCCATCCTCTGCACATTGACAAAACTGCAGGGAATATATGAGGAGCGATAAGCATATAACACCATCATAATCCCACATAAAAACACATTTTATATATTTTCTTAAATCATTTGTGCACATTTTCCATTGCCCAGTCTGAGAATTCTAGTTCCTGTTTTGGTAATGAAGAATTGTACATCCTTACCAAAAACTTTTTTTCCATTAAATTGTGTAATTTATTTTGGGAGACTAACCCCATTGGATAAACTATAAATAGAATCAGCATTTTTCAAAAGTCTAAAGTTTCAAAAGGTGTAAGAGATGAAGTTTCAAAAGGTGTAAGAGACGAAGTTTCAAAAGGTGTAAGAGATGAAGTTTCAAAAGGTGTAAGAGACGAAGTTTCAAAGGGTGTAAGAGATGAAGTTTCAAAAGGTGTAAGAGATGGTAGATTAATGTTAGATTAGGATGCTTAATGCAAATGTTTGCCCGCCAAAGTGTGAGGGCAATTTAGGGGATGTTCTTTATTCCAATTGTAGTACAACATATCATTTCAATTCATTGGGTTTATATATGGTTTAAGTCATTGGAATCCTAACAGGTAAAATAGAACACCAAGTGATAATGAAAACCCAACCACTCCCCCTCTTGGTCTCACTTGATTTCATTATCACTTGGTCTCATATATAAGAACCATCATTATGCACTGTATTTTATCCATTGCTCTGAGGAAGGGAGTTTGACTCCCAAAAAGCGTTAGCACTTTCACCCGAGGACCTCCGTTTTCCACAATTGACATCTTTGACTCCTTGTCTCTGTTTTTATAACCTTTTTGGTTTGTGAGTATGCATTTGTAATTATATAATAAATTTCCTAAGATTACGGTAATGCACGAGGAGAGTGCGCCCTGTTTTGTCCTTTTTTGGTAGTATAAAGATTCCCCAATCTATCAAGGGCAGCACCCATTTTTCAAAAGATTTTTTGGGATCCACAAAAAACACTTCTAAAATACCACATGCGGTATTTTTGGAATTATGCTGTATTTATCTCAGGAAACCATGTAGTATTTTATCTCATGCAATATCCATGGGATGGATACAGTGGAGAAGAATTGGAACCCCTGTCGGTTTTTATTGCTAATAAAGAGGTCAAATGGTTTAAACTAGAAATATGCCAACTCACTAAGTCAGTGCGGTTACTGCAGCTGGTGTATAAATACAAAAGTAAAAAAGTTACTAGAATATATGTCAAAGGGAAACTACTTTCACAGGACACACATGGTGTATCAGAAACAACTAACCTAAATTTAGTAAATACAAAATATATTTCTAAATGTCAAATATTGAATGAAAATAGTATAAAAAAATCACACACATATATATACACCTTGTCTTTTTATTGGTGGAAGAAGGGTATTTATATAGGTGTGTGATTTTTTTTAATACTATCTTCATTCAATATTTGACATTTAGAAATATATTTTGTATTTACTTAAAGTATAACTAAAGGAAAAACAGTTTTTTAGTTTTGGATAGGGTGAAGAGGTATTAGAATACCTATTAGGTCTGTCCCCATTAGGAAGATCAATCCTGTCTATTAGTCCTATATCTACAACGCATGATTCCTATTAGTGTGATGGTCAGGGGGAAGAATTCTCCTTACACTTGTGGTTACTGGGAAGAATTACCCCCTTCTAGATAGCTATAAAGGTCAATGATGTCAGTGGGACCCTGTCAATGGGAAGATATCTCTAAAAATAATTGTGAAAGTATTCCCACTACATATGACATATGTTCTAACAAGAGATTAGACCACTGTGATACTCATATTCACTGTATTAGGTTTGGAGTGATTGGAAGGTTTTTTGCAGCAAATTATATATATACTTGTACAGTATATATGCCAAAAACCTGGGAAATGAGAAGAGAAAATTTAGTACATGTAATGGGGTAGATTTACCTAAAATAATAGGGTGGATTTACTAAAGGCACATAGAATGAGCACCTTGCAAGTGAAGTTACTCCAGAGCTTAGTAAATGAGGGTGATCTGACTTCCATCATCATCTGCAAGCAAAAATACTGTTTTTTTTTTTCCTTGCATGTGATTAGGTACTCTGTAAAGTGAAAGTGGTTCTATAGGCTCAAGGTAATAAACTTTCTGTATGGAACATCCCCCCCAGCCCCCCCTAATACTCACCTGAGCCCCATCTCAATCAAGCAATGTGCACTGGAGTCTTGGCCAGGGGCGGACTGACCATTTGAGCACTCGGGCACTGCCCGAGGGCCCGGGGTCAGTAGGGGGCCCCATGAAATGCCCCTGTTACCTTTTCATAGGCTTTTATGGGTGTGCTTTGAGTGTGGGCAAGGACACAGGGGCCCCATGACCCCTAGTGACCAGGGGCCCCATTAGTTGTCAGTCCGCCCCTGGTCTTGGCTATCCGGAGACTTCCTCTTCTCATTGGTTGACACAGAAGCGGGAGCCATTGGCTCCCACTGCTGTCAATCACAGTCAGTGAGCCAATGAGAAGAGAGAGGGAGCGGGCCAAGCCACGGCTCCATTTGTAAATGGACACAGGGAGCAGCGGGTGCCCCCATAGCAAGCTGCTTGCTGTGGGGGCACCCGACAGGAGGGAGGGGCCAAGAGAGTCTGTGGGGGACCCAAGAAAAGGAGGATCCAGGCTGCTCTGTGCAAAACCCCTGCACACAGCAGGTAAGTATAGACCAGTTTGTTATTTTTTCTTAAAAACAAATAAACCTTTAGAATCACTTTAAGCTTTACCTCATTTACTAAGCTCTTGCACAGCACTTGGATAGAGTAAGGGAGGGTTAATGGAACTCTCTCTTTCCAAACCACCTCTTGTCTCCGCCCCTACCAACCTCTGAGCACTGTTCCTTGATTCCACCCCTTACCTACCTCCCAGTACAGCCCTTTTAAAAAATATAGAACCAAGTACTTTGTGGTGCTAAGTAATTTGTATGTAATTTGTTAATGATAACAAGAAAAGCAGTAAATTAGATCCTCTGAAGCCAGCAACAACCCCAACAGCAACAATAGATGTCCACAGCAACAATGGACCACCTACAAAAAAATACCCAACCAGCAACAATAGACCACTGGCAGCAACAATAAATCTCCCCACAGTCAGCAACAATAGACCCCACCCTCTACAGTAGATCCCTTCCAGCAACAATTGACCCCCCAACATAAGACCAACCCCTAGCAACAATAAATCCCCCGCCAGCAGCAATAGTTCTTCCAAGCAACAACAGACCCCCCACAAAAATAAATCCCCTCAAACAACAATAGACCCAACAGCAGCCAGCATCAATAGACCATCCAGCACACCCCAGAACCCCTTGCCATTACATACATTAGTGCAGTAGGTGCCAAAACTGCGTTCCCCGCGTTCCCACTAAAAAAAAGCCCTGGTTATAACCCATGTATGGCTTTTTTTTGCCATCTCTATCTCATTGGGGAGATCTCCCTTCACTACCTGTCCCATAGCCAAAATAGGAAGTGAGAGGAAATCCCTACAAATAAAGGAATTCAAGTGTCCCCATTGGAAAATTTTCTCTCTATTACTTTTCTGAGGACAACCGAAAATTTTGAATTTTATATTACTTTCACTTTCAATGATAATGGTAAACAGGACAAATAGAGAGTGTGAATCTTCAGAAAGGAGGCACAAACAACAACAAAAATTTGACAGGTGTTCTAATCCATCTCCACTCTATCCAAAACTAATACAACATTGTTTCCTTTAGTTAAACTTTAAGTTAAACTTTAGGCAAATCAACCCCAATGATTTCTATATTTCTGTATTTAGGTTTCTATGCATTACTGTTGAGACAACTGATCCAAAAAGGCAGAGACTACTCAAAATTGGCTACTATACGTTTACATTCCTTAAATACCGCATGCTAGGACCACTACTCAATTACCAAAACAACGTAATAAATTGACAATTTCAGGATTGCATGCAATATTTAGGGAAAATGTGTCCAAACACCTAAATGCCACATTCGATCTGCTTTAGTAAATGGAGCCCAATAGCTCTGGGGAGGTAATAGTTTAGACTCTCCAAGGTGGCTTGATAAAAGCAAATAAGATTTTTATGTTCTTCACTAGTAAATGTGACAAAGAAGAAGGCTAAATGCTTTTAAGCAGAGCTGGTGCAGAAGTAATTAAACTGGTAGGTCTTCATTATCTCTGGTAGGCACTGACAAAGAAATCCTGACCTATGACTTTTAAAAAAAATAATATTAGATAAAATGCTAATCTCACTAATTACCTAGAATAAAAAATAAATACTTTCTAGTATGCCAAAAACACCAATTCCCAATGTTGCAATATATCAATGTAGTGATATAACTACACAAAATTACAAATTATTATTATTATACAGGATTTATATACTGCCAAAAATTTGTGCAGCACTTTACAAAATGAAGCCAGACATTACAATTACAATACAATTTTGTACAAGAGGAATCAGAGGGCCCTGCTCATTAGAGCTTATAATCTAAAAGGCATGGTCAAGTGATGTAAAAGGTAATAACTGTGGCGGGTGAGCTGATGGAGAAATGGGAGGAGGTGACATAGGAACCAGAAAGCAGGAGCTCTTGGGAGGACCGAAGAGAGCGGTTTGGTTAATATTTTGAGATCAGGTTGGTGATGTCGCTGGGGGCAGAGTTGTGGATGGCTTTGTAAGTTATTGTTAGTACTTTGAATTTTATTCATTGGGAGAGTGGAAGCCAGAGAGGGGTACTAGACACTGAACAGTTGGTAAGGCGGATGAGTCTGGCAGCAGCATTCATGATGGACTGAAGAGGGGCTAGCCTATGTAAAGATAATCAAATGAGGAGGAAGTTGCAGTATTCGAGCCGAGAGATAACCAGGAAGCTCAGCCGGTTGTAATAGAATATAGTCATGGTCAACAATATTGGCAAAAGGGAGAAAAGGGTGCTACTACCCATCTGATGTGCATCCCAAGACCTAGGCAGGTGCATAATGCACAGTAGCTCACCTGTTCCAGAAATGAATGAAAATCGATCCACACTACCACCACTATGCTAAAATCTTCATTTTATTAAATGACTAAGGTTTTCTAAGCCAAAATGTGTCAACCTTTGTGCCTGTGGTTATTTTGCCACCATGTGCAGCTGAGCATAACTTCCAGCCACTATGTGACCTATTTTAATTCTTTATACTCCTGACGAAGCTCTGTTTTCTGGAGCAAAACATGTAGATTTTCTTTTTATCTTTGGGCCTTTCTTTGGGAGCAATTTTTGAATGCACATGGTATTTACTCCTCTCCCCCTTTTTTTGGAGAGGTCTGTACTGCGTTTTACAGTGCATCATTTGCATTCCTCAAGACGGTGAGGTATTTTTGGTGGTTATGGTGACGTATGGGGCTTATCCATGGGAGACTGACATTTAAGCCCGTGGATGAGTGTAGCCATATTACATATCTGTAGCAAGATAGATTATACTATCTAATTAGTTTTCTCCATGGAGTAACTCCATTTCCTTGACAGAGATTATATATTCAAACTGATAGGCTTATGATCAAACTACAGTGCCTCTTTGTATGCGGTCACTTCAACTAAAATGGTATGGTATTTGATTTGGTCTGGTGTTATTAACCATTTGGATGTAAGGTAAATAATTGCAATGGTATTCAGTTATATTGTGCGCAGTACATTCCACTCCAATGGCCAGATGGTGCGTAGGGAAATGCACCCTCGTCCAGTATAGATTTATGATCAGTTATACACCAGATGATGACTGAGGCTACTGCAACTGGAGTGGGAGTTCTAGGATCCACCGCTATCTTGGGACTGACCTATGCTGCAAAGAAATTACCCAGTTCTCTTTGTATGAAGTTTTCTTCTGGGCCTGTTTTAATTCCAGACCATCCGATGGCATACAGAAACATTCCTTAACTAAATAAATACTGCTCACGGCATAAATAAAGACCTTTAAACACCAAGCTGCAAAGGAGGATTACAGCTCAATGACCATCTTACAGCAATCTGTGTATTTGCCCACCCACGAGTTTCATTTTTGATCACACAATTACAAAAAGGCAAACAGTGAATCACTGGGGTTTATTTACTAAAGCTGGTTCACTCAAAATCTTGTGCACTTCTGCATGGAAACCAATCAGTTTACAGGTTTTATTGCTAAAGCTTAATTGAACAAGCTGAGGCTAGAAGCTGATTGGCTACCATGTACAGGTGCACAAGATACTGAGTTAACTAGCTTTAGTACATTTCCCCCACTATCTTGTAGACAAAAAGCCCCTATTGGACCTGCCACCTGGCAGAAGATACATGCCATACATGCATGACTTACACAAATAATAATATTAATCTTCTATATTGTACTATTCTAAACAATTTTGCCTTAACCACCAGAGATTATCTGTTGCGTGTTATAGCAATATAAAACACATAGCCCACAGTTTTAAAGGTCTCTTCCAAGAAAAAAAATTGATAGTTTGTATTACTGTGAAAGACTGCTCGGTGATTATTTAGAGATTACTCTCATGAGATTAATCTCACAGGATAAATTTAACAGCCACAGTCTCGTAATTAATGATTAATCATTGTTAATAGTTAACTACCTTGATAACAAATATACATACCCATCAACATTAACCTCTCATTAAGCCCCAGAAGAGGTCAAATTTACCTTAAGAAAGATAAAAATACTTTCTGACCCCACAAAAAGGGACAATGATGTTAATGAAAACAGACTAAAGACTGTGTATTGATACATATATTGTCAAAAAAGCTCATTTATTTATGGAAAGTTTCAATGATTAAATACAGATAGTCTTTATTACATTATAGAAATGAAGCAAGCCTAAATACTGTAAGACTTAGACAAACCACATGTAGCTAGAGTTCAAACACTCTGCTAAGTATGGTATGTCCTCATCACTCTTACAGAACTAAAACAAAATGAAGCTAAACTAAATATAAAGGCATATTGTGTCAACAGGCTTTTGTTCCTGTCAAACAGGTTAAATGCAGATCAAAAGGAAGTCAACAGTGATCAAATGCAATGGACAAATGCTGAATGATCTCAGAAGCGTCTTAAAATTATTATTATTATTATTATTATAATACAGGAATTATACAGCACCAACAGTTTGTGCAGCACTTTACAACATGAGGGCAGACAGGACAGTTACAATACAATTCAATACAGGAGGAATAAGAGGGCCCTGCTCATTAGAGGTTACAATCTAAAATGTGATGTCAAACTCAAGCCAACAACACAAGCCAAACAAACGTTGACATGTGGCCCTAATGCCATGAATGTGACAATCATTGCTGCTGAACCGGGAAGATACACATGCAGTGAATGCTTGGTGAAAGCCACATTCATTGCTTTACAAATACTGTACACTCCACAGTGCTGTGTCCTGCTCAATCAGCAGCTGGGATGCTCTACAGAGTAAGCTCAATCCCGGCTGCTCTGTTTAGTTTGAGGAACCTCTAAGATAAAGCCCAATTGAATTTTGAGTTTAAATTGGCTAAATCCAGGTGCATCAAAACAAAAAGTATGTAAAGACTTATTTTGTTTTGTTTAAAGAGCTTGCCCCCTGCCTGCATGCATGATCAGGACTCATGCATTCTGTGGAGCAGCACTGATCTCCATTCATGAGCATTGCTGATTGTAGAACTCACTAAACTGAAGGTTCAAGACTAAACCTAGGACCCTGCATTCACTACATCTGGTCTCCCACAGTACACAGTACAAGGAAGTTAAATTATTTTATTAAATATAAACTGCTAAATACCTTTTCTCATTAGCAGTATATAGCAGTCTTGTGACTTCTATCAGTGTCCAGCAGAGCACTGGTTAAAGCTTGTAAGAGGAGTTTTCATTCTCCTCTGACTGTCCTATGAGGCTGCATGACCCCTGGCCCTCTGTCTGGAAAGTGCTGATTGGCTCTGAGCTGATCACATGCACCCTCCCAAAGAAAAAAAAAAACCTCTCTATCAATACACATTAAACTGAGCGTATGCAGAGTGACTCCTTGAGCTCTGTGCTATCAGCAGATGGTTTAGGGAGAAGGGGAAGACCAGAGAAGATAGGATCAAATGGCCTTTTTACACAATGTGGAGGATTAACCCCTTAAGTTCCACAGTGAGTATAACAAGCATGCTTTACTGCATATACAGACTGAATTTACTGTTGTGGGTTTAGTAACACTTTAAGCAATACACAATCTTAGCAATGATTATATTAGGACTGTTTGACCTTACAAAACATAATCTGCCACTCATACAAATAACTCAATCTCCTTTCCCCTGGAGTGGAACATCATTTATAAATGACTCCTAATACCCTCTCCTAAATTATGTAATTAGGCTTTGTTACTATATCACTGTAAAGCTATGCAATATAACTAGCTTAGTTATTAAGTGAAATTAATAACTAATATGGATCAATTATAATTAATCTTATACTGAATAATGGACACTCAGTGATTATAGTTAAAAAAAATCTGATTGGTTACAGGGTTATGCTTGCTGGCATACAATACTGGACTGTTCACTAAGCAAAGTGCATGTTCACTTTGAGTAACCAACTGCGTTTTTGCTAGTGCAGGATTAGTTATTTGGCATGAACACTACTTCACCTAATTTACTAAGCTCAGTGAACACTTCTCTCCTGCTTTAGTAAATAAACCTTATTATCTCCTATATCCTTGGGGTTTCCACAGCTATTTCCCAATGACTAGGGTACGAAAGATTCTGCTAAAGCTTACTTTTTCTATAATTATTATTATTATTATACAGTATTTATAAAGCGCCAATAGTTCGCTCAGCGCTGTACATTACAAAGGGGGACAGAACATGTGACAGAACAATACCAATACAATGCAAAACATGAGGGGATTGAGGGCCCTGCTCTTTCGAGCTTACAATCTATTAACTGCCAACAGCATGTTTTTGTCCATGTTCTTGCCAAGATCCTCCTGTATTATGTCACTATCTTGCAAAGTTTTAGCAGTTCTACAATTCAACAAACTAGGCCATTAACAAAAACGGCAATTTTTTTCTCTTCTGGTGTCTTAGACCCTTTTGAATATGTTCTGCTTAGAGCTACCTTTTGTCTTCTGTCCCCATCTACATAAATTTTCCCCAAAATCAAGAATCCTTAACTTTATGAGGAACACTGCCCAATGATTTAGCAAATACACAATATTTTCTATGAGTATTATCTCTGACATACAGATTTAACTTTATAAATGACAATTCAAGTTAGCCCATAGCCACTATCTGTAATTCACAAACCCATAATGAGATAATGAGACTCTGTTATTAAATTACTATGGGGTCAATTCACTAAAGGTTACTGCATGCCATAACACGGTCACGTGAGTCATTCACATAAATTATCGCATGATATAATAAAAGAGTCAATTCATCAAAATAAAATATCTTAGATTGTAAGCTCCAAGGAGCAGGGCCCTCCTAACCCTCTTGTATTGAACTGTATTGTTGCTGTATTGTCTCCCATTATAGTGTAAAGCGCTGAGAAAACTGTTGGCGCTATATAAATCCTGTATAATAATAATAATCAAGTGTGAAGTAATACCGCAAATTTGTTAAAATAGTGAGATAAATACCACAAAAAAACATGAGATAAATCATTAAAGTCAATTCATTAAAAAACACACACACATTCGTTATTTGTCACCAGGTGTTTGCTGGCAGTATTTTAGAAATGTACAAAACAACAATTAGAGGAACACTGCACTGGCCAAAAAGTGAAAAGTATACAATGTATCAATGTGAAAATGTTCTTCTCTGAGCTCAGGTATGAAAATAAATTGTAACATTTCATGAGATCATTTTGTGAATGAAAGCACACTGCAATGTTTTTATAGTTTCCCAGTATTGCTATGTGCATTCTGGTGCAATGCTAGCCTGCAAAAAAAAATTGTGAAAAAACACCAAAAATAAAGCAAAAGTTAAGTGTTAAATATTGCAAAACATAAATATTTAACATATTCGGTAAATAACAAGTTTTTTAGTGAATTGATTACTTTTGAAATAAATACTACGAGTTATTTTAACTCAAAAATCCATGCGGTATTTATCTCTTAGTGACTTGACCCCTATGTGCTATTGTTTTCTGGTTCTTGATTTTCACTCTTTCTAGATAATGATACAACAATCACGATCCAGTTAAAGGACAGACAAACAAAATAAGATAGACGGGGCTATCAATGAAAAAGCCTAAAGTCTATAGCACATAGGGATGATGCCATCTGTGCTAAGAGCATTTGCTATCTTACTTTTGTTTAAATCAAGCTTTATGTCTAGTACACACACGATCAGAAAATCAGAGGGTAAAAATAGCATTCAGACAGATTATATGATAATCTGATTGTTAGTACACAGCTTTCGACAGTCGATCATGACAGTTCATGCAACAACATGTTTTCTTGTATGATAACAGAGCAAACGATTTTCATTTAATCAGTACAGTATTCAACCAAAAAAATCGAGAGACCAAGATCCCGCATGCTCAGAAACAAAAGAATACATTACAATACATTACATCTCTTCTGAAGTTGTATTCTGTCATTTGCAACTTTTCGTGACTTTAGTAACTTCTTCATTTTTAATATGAGATTAGCAGGCAAAACAAAAAAAATGGACAACCATTCATCCAATATCCTCGTGTGTACAATGCATAACAGTAAAACGCAAGATTTGCCCCCACCTTCCCTTTAAAAATCAAACAACAATAGTAGTTCTAAAATGTACCTGTGAGGGAAAAAAATTGATTTTATACTAACCTTACCTAGCCTTGACTCTGAGGCAAGGATGACATCATATTCCTTCCAAATAGATCCCGGGGAATACAAAGCAGCGGAAATATTGTGACAATATATTCTTGCAATGGACTAGACCAGCAATGGGCAAACTACGGCCCGGCGGACCTTTTAATCTGGCCCGCGGAGCTAGGCTCCCGCTAGGCTCCTCTCACAGTCCGCCCTGAAGACCGGTGTAGCATGAAAATCTGTCTCCTATGAGGATCTGTCCCCCTCGACGTATCTGCGCATGTGCCGGAGATCGCCGATCGGCTGCTAATGCCTGAAACTGGCACATGCGCAGATACGTCGAGCAGGACAGATCCTCATAGGAGACAGATTTTCATGCTGCACCGGAACGGCACGGGAACACGGCGAGAGGAACGCGCGGAGCAAAGGTAAGTGAATTGACACAGGGGGGACTTGGGGACTTAATATGGGGGATTAATTAATATGGGGAATGAATTACTATAGGGGGGGTGAATTACTATAGGGGGGATGAATTACTATGGGGGATGAATTACTATATGGGGGATGAATTACTATATGGGGGATGAATTACTATGGGGGATGAATTACTATAGGGGGGATGAATTACTATGGGGGATGAATTACTATATGGGGGATTAATTACTATATGGGGGATGAATTACTATAGGGGGGATGAATTACTATATGGGGGATTAATTACTATATGGGGGATGAATTACTATGGGGGATGAATTACTATATGGGGGATTAATTACTATAGGGGGGATGAATTACTATAGGGGGATGAATTACTATATGGGGGATTAATTACTATATGGGGGATGAATTACTATATGGGGGATGAATTACTATAGGGGGGATGAATTACTATATGGGGGATGAATTACTATGGGGGATGAATTACTATATGGGGGATGAATTACTATATGGGGGATGAATTACTATGGGGGATGAATTACTATATGGGGGATGAATTACTATGGGGGATGAATTACTATATGGGATGAATTACTATATGGGGGATTAATTACTATGCTTACTATGGGGGAATATTACTATACTTACTATGGATGACACATACACATCATTCATCTACTCTTGGTCCGGCCCCCGGGTCCAATATATGAACCCATTGCGGCCCTCAAGTCAAAAAGTTTGCCCACCCCTGGACTAGACGGTCCTTTCAGATTTAATCTGCTCTGCCCAGAAATCTTTCTAGAAGGATGATGACTTCATGTCCATAATATGGAAGATGGAGTAAGGCAAGTATAAATATAGTTTTTTTCTTTACAGGTTATTTTGAAACTACTAACATTAGGTGATTTTTAAAGGAATGGACATTTTATGAAGACCCTGCATTGTACTTCAAGACCTACTTTAAACACTGCACCTCTTGTTAAAGACTAACTCCACTTTTGTTGAGAAAAAAAACTTCCCCTCTGGGTCATCTATGCACATTGCAAAGATTTTAACCAACTTTGTTGCAGATTCCTAGCTTTTGTTACTCTGTAGAAAGAGCTGTTTGTTTGTCTGTGTCCATGTGCATAGTGAATCTGTATGGAAGTGGTTTTATAATTATCAATCAGCTGCTGCACCTGCAGGGCTCTGAGGAAATTGCAGGGTCTGCATCCCATTAGGCATTACATTTTTGTTGCAGGGGATGCCTGAAATCTGACTTGTATCTTAGTGCAGACTTCTGGGAAAATCATTGAGCCAATCACACAAGCAGGTAATGACATTTCTGGGGAGCGCTGTGCACACCATCTGTGTACAGAACACCTCCAGGTAGCCATAGTGCATTGCATTTTACAGAAAATTATAGTGCTGCAGATCGAAAAGAAAAAGTATTTTTTAATAACACTCAATTACAATCTGACTTGTGTTGCAATTGTATATGCTATGTTATTTTTTTTTTATTTGGTATTTTTTCCCATGAAAGTGGAGTTACCATTTAAGAAAGTAAGATCAGCATCAGTTACATCATTCCACTTAATTTTTGTAATGACAATTCCTTTGCATAGCCAAATAAAAATAATGAATTGAACACCTTGGCAATTATAACTTCTCATTTACCTTTTAATACAGATCTTTTTAATGTTTATGTAAACTGGAATGCGTTATTTTAATAAAAAAAACAAGCTGTTGTCAGCTTTGTTCCTTGCTAACTCTAATTACGCTTTCCATTTCTTTAGTTTCATTACCTAAATTGGAACTACACCATAAGCACAGAAGGGTCAGTTACATTGAGGCATAAAGAAAATGAAAATCCATCCATCCAGTCAGAACACAGAAATATAACAGATTACGTGGACAAAGCACAAAGGGTTTTTTTTTCCGTTGACCCAGTGGATAGAATGGAAAAGAACGCACAGATCCATGCATCCACACAAGTGATGTGGATACAGGGATCCCCCCTGCTGTACTATTGTATTCTGACAGCAGGGACTTCCCCCTCCATCAAAATACACTAATCAGCACTACAGCCATTGGCTGCAGCAGTTGATCGAATGCTGGTTTTCCCGGAGGACCGTTCACAGAAGCTTGTCTGATGACTGGCTTCTGTTGAATACACAGGGGTACACATGTACCAAAATTCATCTGGTTCCTGCTGAACCAGCTGAATTTCAATACATGTGTACCCAGCTTTACTATATCTGTTTGCTTTGTAATGTTGTCTGGGATCATGTTGGTGAGGCCATCACTGAAACAGGAATGATGGAAAATTTCCCAAACAGGGGCATGTATTATAAGCCTGACAGAGCTTTTATTCCTCCCTTGAGCTATTCAAAATATAAAAACGTATCTACAGTAATGTGTTTTTTAAAATAAAAATGGATCTCTTTACATGTGATCACAAATCCAATCTCTAATGAATCCAATCAACTGTGCAATACTAAATGAAATAAATTAATGAATGAATCAATCAATTCTTGTGTGTCTTGTGGCAAACACTGCACCAATTCATAAAAAATATAAATAAATGAATTTCATACACCATGCAAAGGTGACTAAAGTGCAGTAGTGCATTCACCAATAATTACATTAAGGGTCCAACAAGGAATTCATGTCACAATTTCAGGATCACAAATGTCTTTTGTACTTGGTCACAAAAAAATCAATATGTAAGCAAAGCAACGGATCTTTGGAAATATGTTCCTTAACCACGCTATGCAAAATCAGTAGCCATGATGAATGTTTCACTTACAACATCTGCTGCCTACTGCATTTAGAGTACAGGTACACCTCGCTTAACAACCTACTCGTTTAAAACATTTTCACATTTGCGACCATTTTTTTCGGCTCGGACCTACGACATGATTCAATTTCCTTTCCTCAGACTTACGACCCGCTGTTCAGACTTGCAACCCTGCTGGGGGACTTATGATGGAGAAACTGAGTGGAAGTGCGGCCTATGGTGGATCTTCTTGTGAAGCGGCAGTGCGTCCTATGATGGCTTGTTTGTAGCCTAGGGTGTCTTTTCCGACCTATGGTGGCTTTTGTGCAGTCTATGGTGGCTTTTTCTACTCCACAAATTCCACAGATTTCTCAGTGAGGACTGTAATGTCTTCGGTATGTACTGTACTGTATGGACAGTTCTGTACAGTATGTGCATGGTGTTGCCTGCCATTCTTAGCCACCCTAGGCATTGCTGTTTCTCTGATGTTCAGCCAAGGTGGTACCATGCTTTTTATAGCACTGATCACTGTATTGGTGCCACTGGGGTGTCAGTGACATCAAGTTAGTCCCCCCCAGTGTCAGAATGTCCACCGCAGTCCCTCAATCCAGCTAAAAGTCGCAGATCGCCGCCATTACTAGTAGGAAAAAAAAATCCAATTATCTATACCGCCATTTGTAAATGATGTAACTTTCACGTAAACTGATTAATTTACACGTATTGGGATTTTGTTTACCAAAGACATGTCGCAGAATACATTTTAGCCTAAATTTATGACGAAATTTGATTTTTTGCATTTTTTTACTGGACATGTTTAATAGCAAAAAGTCCAAAATATTGTTTTTTTTTCTCAAAATTGTCAGTCTTTTTTTGCTTATAGCGCAAAAAATAAAAAACGCACAGGCAATCAAATACCACCAAAAGAAAGCTCAATTTGTGGGAAAAAAGGATGTAAATTCCATTTTGGTGCAGTGTTGCATGACTGCACAATTGTCAGTTAAAGTAATGCAGTGCCGTAACACAAAAAATGGCCTTGTCATGAAGGGGGGTAAATCCTCAGGAGGGCAAGTGGTAAAGGAAAATTGGCTGCATGTGTCTTATTACTACTTCCTACTTTGGGGACCAGAGAGAGGTAAACATAGTGAGGGAAAAAAATCACATACTTAATATAATGTTAGATCAAGATTTTAATCTAACACTGTTACTGTAAGGCTCCATGCACAATGGCTTAAAAATCGCTGCTTCTACAGGAGTTATGTGTTATGCCTGTAGAAGCAGCTCAGTATTATCCCATAGGTCCAAGAACATTAGGACCATTTTAGGGCTCATGTACACTGCAGCTGATAAACTCAAGTTTAGGAGCTTTTCTACGTGTTTTTCAGCAGCCCCTGAACTCTCCCTAATGTTTTCCTGTGTCCATGTACACTATGTCATTTACAGTCGTTTACAAGCAGTTGAGTTTACAGTTGTTTTTTTGAACGTGCGATCAGGAGTAGATTTTACCGGCGTTTCAAATGCCAAATGCTTGTAAACGCTTGTAAACGCAGTTAACCGCGTTTATAAGGGTTTGCGTTTAGAAGGGTTTTTTAACTGTTCCATATCCAGATGCAGTCCAGAGCCTTTTTTTCATCATCATAAATGCATGCAAAGCGTTTTCCATGTGTTCAAATGGACCCATACACCAGCGCAGTCAGTTCCAGGTTTTACGTGAAGGAAAAAAATGGTAGAACGTGCTGCAATTATGCTCATGATGGGATCCATATTGAATACAACCAGAAAAGATAGGTAATCTCAATACATACTGCACTCTCTGCTTCTGTTCTCTCTATTTCTCTCAAAATGTCTGATCTGTGATTGGTCACCAGTTATCACATGGTACCGGAGAACCCTGTGCCATGTCATGGCTGTGGGCCAATAACAGCATCACAATAGAAAACAACGAGTATTAATGAAAGCCAAGAGGTCAAATGGTTAACCTGACAAAAGATTATAACTTACTGGATCACCTGTTTTCTTATTGGACAAAGGTGATAATGATGATGATTTACTATCAAATGAGCAGGCTGGAGGCAGGGAGGTACTGTATATAAGTAGCTGTATTGTATTATCTGGCATGTACACGGTAAACATGTATGAACATTTGTATTTGCTTGGGTTTCCCTTTACATAAGAATACTTCTCTAACTTTAATGTTAAATAGCCAAAGCTGAGCTAGGAACATTTGATGATGGCTGGCTCATAATTGTGCAAACTATCATGACAAAAATACGGATACTGCCATTTCTGACATTCTATGAAAATGTTTGTTCCCTGGCCATATTGGTGATCCTCTGGCTTCAAATGTTTTTGAGGTATCTGACCTAGAATACATTACACAAAAACAGCAATTTCTGATCTATGTACTTTTCTAGGCACAGGATCAACATAAGGGAAGTAGGATTTTCAGAAAGAAGTCTCCAGTAACAGCCTACATATTTCCTTTATGGCAGGTTTCCAAATGTATGCGCAGCATTGAAGAATATATTATCCACACAGAATGTGCATTCATTTTTGACAAACCGTTAGACCCACAGACTAAAATACCTCTACAAGTCTTTTGATAAGGAATATAAACATACAGCATTTATTCAAATGTGGGATTAGCTGTACCTTTCTACATTTCCTACTGTATTGTAATCCCTACTGTAATACCAATGCGTAAAATACAATTTTAAAAAGAATATGTTTGCAACTATTCAGCTCAGCATGAGTTGGGAAATAAATGACTATTTGTTACATCTTCATTGTTTGGTAATTTTGTGTGGAGTTCTCCCATAATAGCATGGTAAAATCCAATGTAAAATAATGTAAAATGTCTGCTTTGACATACTTTCATAGATGCTGTATTTTTAATAACTTATAGCAATAGTTAATTAGCACTTGAATTGTTACTGCAGAAAGACCTCTGGACTTGACTATTCTGGATCAATTAGGAGATGAGACAGTCCAGGCCTGTACATTTGGAGATTCATACCTTGCTAGGTCACACCAACTATGTCACTTGTAAAGTGAAAAAAATCGAGTATGTTTCTTGTTCAATAAGCAAAAATTCAAGCAGTGGGTGGCCCTGTCAGCAACATCTGGTTTGACAAACTTTGATTGAAAAATTAAAGGAGCCAGATGGAAAATTGTTGGCCAAATAATGACTGCATGTATTCAGATGCAGTCACTATTTAGGTATTCAAGCAGCTGCTGGTACTGCAGCTGTCTGAATACAACAGCCAACAAGGGAGGTTCCTAAACCCACTCTGTTTACCAGACTGAATAAGAGAAACCGAGGTGTGTATGGCTAGCCTATGGCGCCTTTCACATTGGCACCATCCCATCCGATCAGCAGGGGATCTGTGAACAGACCCTTTGCTGAACTGGAGCAGAACTTGACTTTGTGACATCTGTGGCCCTTCAATTATTTTCTGCTTTTTCAAACTGGCACTTTCTGGACCCTTGCTGGATCTATGGGTGGCTGCATCCATTTACATCAGTCTACCTCTTAACTATCAGGTTTGGGTCCAGAAAAAATGGAAAAGGATGCATATCTTTTCCATTTTTTCTCTTAGATCTGGATGGACTCTGACGTAGTCAAATTTAAACAGATAGGCATCCGTTTACCTCTTCCTACCTATAGACTCCCATGCAGCTGTGGATCAGGTCCATCTGAAAAACTTATAGGCAGACCTGATTGTACCACCTGTGTAAAATGAGCCTTGAGAAAATGCTTCAAGCTTTATGGGGAATGCTGAATATCAACTTTTGGTGGAATTTGTAAGATTTTCAACACAGAAAGCATGGTTTGTTTACATACTGTACATACATAGTTATCTAAGAACGCATAATTCTACAGCATACTGATCATCCCAGCATTTACAGAAAATATGTTAGCTGAAACCTACAGCAATGTTTTGATGTCCCTCAGATCAATACTAGGTCAGAAACAACAGTCTAATTCTCCAAAGTGAAATGCACACAGCTGCCGGCATGGGCTATGCTTCATGTAGCTGAGCCATGGAATCTTACAGATTTATCTCTGCAACTGCAAAATAATTTTATAGTGGGAACCTATTGTGGAAGATAAATCAATTGTCAGTTTTACCTGCATGCTGTTAAAATCACCTTCCAACCTCATAAAACACATACAAATCACTATTCTCCAGCATTGGCCTGATGATACAGGCTGTTTGCAGCCCCGAATACCATGCCCGGGGTATATAAAATGTAAGGAGTAATAATTATTGCTTTTTAACAACAGCCCTGTAGAAATAGCTGTGCTTAGAGAAGAGATGGAGTGTTACACAGTAATGATACAAGGTTAAGGTTCTTGCTTGTAAATATGAGATAAACCAGACAACTGGAACAGAATCCAGGGAAGAGCCCTTCTGATCATACAGACACATCAGACAGCAGAACAACCTTATTGTGCCTTTCTTCATGTTTGCTGTCTTTATAGAGACATGCAGTACAGAAACTAATGGGCTTTTTTGTTTTGCACTGGTTTTTTCAGCTTTTTTAGAAAACCATATTTTTAGCATATCTGAGAATATATTTGATTTTGCCATAAACTGAAACTCCTAACAATCAATGTGTGCTGGTAGTAACGACCTGGATTTGACACATTGTAAAATGTCCATAACAGCATTGTGGAAGACTGAATGCACAATTTTTAAATATTCTACCTGACAGCATCACTATTTAACAAAAAGTAATAGGGTATACAGACGTCCTAGTAGAAAGAAAAATATATTTTTTACCTTGTTTTTCTCCCTAGGTAATGCATTCTGCTGAAATGCTCTGATCAAGATCTAAAATTGGAACAAACATGTTTTTATGTATTGTGATCTAGAGCAGCTGTGCTGCCCTGTGTTCCCTCTCTACAGACTGCATTGTTTACTGCAGCTTTTCCCTTCATTCCCCATCATAGAGTCACAATGTATCACTACTTATGGCAATGCTAACAGAACATGATCTTGGGTATTGACTGTGTAGAGCTGTGTAATCCATTAGCAGTCTTCTGAGAATCGTTTTTATTTGCCCATACAATCTCTGTTCATATATCCAAGGTGTCATGAATTTTCATTATATTAATTTTCCAAAAAAAATTGTCATGGTAGCTCAGATTGCAACAGCTTTGACAATGTGCAATAAAATATTGCTGTAATGTCTTTGACAAATGGGCAGATTTTTCACCCATAACATTGTAAGATCTGCCTGCTATCCAAATCCATGTACTGCTATAACTGCTGGCTCTTTTTTTCCCCCAGCACCGACGACATTTGACTGCTGTGCTTGCATGCTAAAAGCAGCACTCATCAGTTGCAAGTGCTGATCAATGCTTGCATAAGGGCATCACGGTACTAACTGAAAATCAAACTATACATGGATGCTCTAGAACAGTGGTTCTCAACCTGTGGGTCGCGACCCCTTTGGGGGTCGAACAACCCTTTCACAGGGGTCGCCTAAGACCATCGGAAAACACATATTTCCGATGTGTAAAAAGCAGCTACTGTGGAGAAAGCAGCTGCTGTGTTGAAAGCAGCTACTCTGTTAAAAGCAGCTACTGTGTTGAAAGCAGCAGTATTGGAGGTAAAACGACACTTCATGAATTATAGTTACTGGATAAATAATTTTATGGTTGGGGGTCACCACAACATGAGGAACTGTATTAAAGGGTCACGGCATTAGGAAGGTTGAGTACCACTGCTCTAGAATCTTAGAATGGAACTGAAAACCTTGAGAACCCAAGACAAGAGCCGTGCTGGAGTCTCCCTGCCTTCCACCACTAAGCACTTGCATGTAGGAGTCTGTAATATCTTAGATCCTTCTATTTACTTGTACAAAATTGGATAAACGATACATATTGTACTGGAGATATACCGATTATTCTGCAAATATGGGCAACTCATCTCACTTTGCAAGCAGAGTGCCAGGGAGATGTTATGCCCTAGGATATGCACAGACCCAGCCGAGCCTAAAAAACTTGAAAAGGTCAAATCAAGTCAAAATCACTAGAAAATATTGTATATCAACAAGAAACATTATTAACATTGTATGGCTTATAATACCAATTCTAAATATAAAATAAATAATTTTAAAAATAGGTCCCTTCAGTAAGGAACAATACATACACAATGTCCTGCACAGTGTTAAACTACAAATCATAGCAAAAGAATTCTGCTGTAAGATTAATGCTGGTAATTCAGATTTTCTATTGCTACAGAATGTCTAAATTTACTGGTTGTGTCAAAGAATAGCAGAATTCCAGTGCAGTTCTTAAAATAGATCTCCAACCAAGACATTTTTAGTGTACAGAGAGGGAGAAGGTTGAAACCTTTCGCAGGTTTTTATTACTGTTTGTCACTGTCAGAAACCTAGGGGAAATAGCACAACTGACAATGGTCACCAGAAAAGGAGGGAAGGAAATCCCCTAACTATTGTCGTGACAGCTGTCAACAGTGGGGTTTTTGTGTGAGAAAAAAAAAACTCCCAACAAAGGTTATTTAAAATCAGACAGGTCCTAACTTCACACATTATCTAAAAGACAAAAAAAGCTTTGGCCTTCATTCCACTTTTAAGGGTAACCCAACTTTGTGGGAAAAAAATAGCAAATTAAAAAAATATATATAGTATATACAATTGTGACACAAGTCAAATTGTAATTTAAAGTGTTACTAAACTCAAAACAGTAAAATTAGTCTGCATATGCAATAAAGCATGCTTGTTATACTCATTGTGAAACCTAAGGGGTTAATTCTCCACAAAAAGGATGTTTGATCCTCTCTTCTCTGATCCTCCCCTTCTTCCATTGTCCCCTAAATATCTCCTGATAAAACAGAGGTTTGGAGTCATGCTGCACATGCTCAGCTTTGTGTGTATTGCTAAAGAGAGTTTTTTTTTTCTTTCTTGGGAGGGTGCATGTGATCAGCACAGGGCCATTCACCATTGTCCAGACAGAGGTCAGGGGTCATGCATCCTCCTACAAGCTTTAACCAGTGCTCTGCTGGACACTAACAGAAGTCACAAGACTGCTCCAACTGCTGATGAGAAAAGGTATTTAACAGTTTATATTTACAAAAATAATTGCATTTCCAAGTTCTGTGTACTGTGGGAGACCAGATATAGTGAATGCAGGGTCCTGGGTTTAGTAACACTTTAATGTTATTAAATATTACCTTTCCTTTTCAATCTGTAAAATGCAGTTCAATATGGCTACTTGGAGGACACAGAATGTACAGAACATCCCCCAGAAATGTAATTTCCTGCTTGTGTAATTGGCTTACTGGTTTTCCCAGAAGTCTGCACTAAAATGCAACTCAGATTTTTAGCATCCCCTGCAACAAAATGTAATTTTTGGTGAGATACTCCCAAAGGGAAAATTGCAGACTCTGTAATTTTCCTCATTAGAGCCCTGCAGGTGCAGCAGCTGATTGATAATTATGAAACCACTCCCATACATTATACAGTATTCACTCTGCACAAGGACACAAACAGCTATTTCTTTAGAATAACAAAAGGTAGGAATCTGCAACAAAATTTGTTAAAATCCTTGCAATGTACATTGATGACATAGAGAGGAATGTTTTTTGTCATCAAAAGTGGAATTACTCTTTAAGCAGACCTTAGAGATAAAACAACTACATTTGTTGTTCCTCTTCTTCTTCTTCTGCATAATCTATTTCTTCTGTCAAATATAATAGCGGGTCTCTATGCAGGGACACCGCTATTATATTAATTGACGCCCGCAGACGGGACTAAAACCCGCCAACGTTTTTTTTTAATTAGTGGCAACGTCGGCCGTCTGAACAACCGATTTACGACTTTAAAAAAAAAAACAAAAAACGGACGATTTTCCCCACGTCTATGGCCTGCTTAAGTCTCAGTTCCTGCAACTTACCAGAAATGCACTTTATCAAAGGACATCATAAATGATTAGTCACCATTATTTATGAACTTTTGTACTGTATATACAATTTACCATCTCTTTCATCACCTTAACATCCCCCCTTTGAATGTTTCCTGTAGAGGATTATGGCAGTATGGCCACCTGGCTGATGTAAGTAAATAAGCCCTGGACTCGTCATTCCTAACAACTCCTAGGGAGTATTGTCATAGATCTTCCTGCAGGAACAGAATTCAAAGGAGGTATGCTCAGCTGGACATTGACATATCATCAATTCCATCTGATGAGCTACAGTTGGCCGATATCTTTCACAAGTCACAACCCCCCCCCCCCATTGAACAGAAATGGGAAAATACTGGAATTTATGGAAGGGTGTGACTTTACCTGGGTGGGTGAGTCTAGGAATGGTCTTTTCAAAAAGGATATAACACAAAACCAAGACCCCCATTATCTGTATCTTGTGAAGCCCAGTCATCAGGATGTCTGCGCAATGTACCATCATTATTCTATGTTTCTTTCCATTTAACTTTCTTTCCTCTAGTTGTCTCTATGTATTGGCAACATTCTGTATTTGCATTGTAATATCGCTACTTTTAAAGTTATACCGGTTACATTATATTTTGTTATAACTGATTAGTAGTCAGCTTCTTTTCTGTGTAAATAAATTAGATCTTTACTTTTTGCACAGTTGTTATCATTTGGTATTAACATTATTGGTAATAACCACATCAGGATTGGCTAAATTCATCTATAGACAAAAGGTTGCAATTACTTATTATATTTATCATCAAATGAATGAGGTGGCATAACCGGCAAAACATAGTGAACTTGGAGGGAGGCCCTGGTAGTAGTGCAGAAAGCGTGGGGTGAAGAAGGAGGGGGCTTGCAATGCCAGCGCTGTCACAGACTGTGGAAGGGAGTATGGAGCTTGAGCATATGACAAGATAAGAAGTTGAGATCTAATGATGAGTCTGTGTAAGGGAGCAGCATGATGCAGAGTGAAGAGGGGGAGAGGGCAGAGGGGTGCAGAGAGCCGGAGCATTCTGTGTATAAGGCAGCAGTGTGATCCATGGGGAAGGGGATTAGACAGCCAAAGCATTGTGTGTATAAAGCATGTAAAATCATGGTCCATGGGAATCAAAATTGTAAGTTTAATAGTTTGTGAAGTCCGAATGGTTGACAACCACTGCTTTAGGGTAAACAGCATTAGGACTTATGTCAATGTGCTTTGGGCTAGTGTGGTGGCATCCTTTTGACATCCATTTAGGACATTTCTGAGATCATTCCTAATTTATAAGATGGTGCCAGAGACATCTGTAGTCCACTTGGCGAAAATGGTGCCACTTTCTTGTTTTCACAGGCACTTCAAAGTGAATTTTGCCTGTCATATGTTCCCCTACCCATATGTTTTGCATTCAGGTGAGAAAAGCTATTCCAAGTACTTCTGGGTATAGTGGATCATGTGACTCAACCCCTTTCCTTATATGTGACACAATCCCTTTCCTTTATGGTGGTGCTTGGCATCTGGCTGCTCAAGTACCAGCACTGACACCTGAGGGCATGAAGAGAATCCTCAATCCTGGAGTTCTGACTAGGATTGACTTGGAGTTTATACATGACATGTTCTGAACTCAGCAGCAGAAAAGCAGAGGATAAGTAAGAATAAGATGTCATGAAGACTGGCTGTAGTGTTAACTTCTTCTTTCATCTGTATGGGAAAGAACAGGTACACTTTAAGTAATCTTCTTTTTAACCCTCAATTTCAGATCATTTAGTTTTGACAAGACCATTTACATAAAGACTATAATCCTTCTTCTACAGAGACAGTATAGCCTCTTGCAGATTAATGAACTGCCTTCTCATATACTGAATTCTGTTCATCTGGGTGATAACCGCTTTTTTAGAAACAAGCATAGCAAATATAAATTGTAATTAAAGCATTATAGATTATCACTTTTTATGCAAATTTCAATACAGCAATTTATCTAGGATATTTGCTAATATTGAATTTTGTGTTATGCTCCTGATGGATTACTTCTTGTCTGCTCTGCTGTCCGCCTCTCTTCATAGATCTGTTTAACTAAAAATTAAATGTACGCTACACATGGAAATGAAAAAAAGAAATGAGATGTAAAGGAGTTGATGTAGATACATCTTCCAATTTTCTATTATTTACAAATTTCCTTTAAACAGCAATCATACATAAAAAAAAAGGAAAACCATCCCCTTACATGTTGTGGTCAGTGCCTGCAACATCCAAATGCTGTTCCTCTGGCTACTTGAAACTATTGGTCCCAAGGTTTGGAAAGGAATGTAATGTGTTTTTATATAACTTCTTTAACCTATATATTCCACGTAAGGCCTTTTATGGCTATCTTCAAATTTGCCATTATGCCAAATCACTGATGTTTACTCTACTAACACTTTAAAAAAACACACAGAGAAGGACCACCTAAAGAAAGGTCATATCTTTGAGATATACCAGATACTCATTTCCTTTTCCAAGGATCACTTTCCAAAACATCCCCTTGTGAATGAATACACTAGTGCACAAACTCCCTCTTCAGGTTTGGACAATTCTCTGGTCTCAAGCTCATAAAAGTTCCTTCTGCACAAATGATAAGCAAATGCTCTATTCTTATGTAATAATAATGCACGCCAGACACCCTATACTCTATATACCCCTTAGTTTGTAAGAAATGTTGGAGATGCAACAAAGCTGTTTGTTCGACATTTTTGGTCCTGTTCAATGATATCACAGTATTGGCATGAAGTTAATAAACTTCTGTTGAATCTATCAAAAAGGTGTGGAGACTTTAACCCATCTACCAGGTCTTCCCATTGAAGGATTACCTAAATACCTTAAAAACTTATCAAACATACTAACTACAGCTTGCTGCCTTCTAGCTCAGAAATGGATACAAACCACTCTCCCTCAGTACTGAAACTTTATACTCATAATACCAAAATTAAACTGGTGGAGGCTTTTAACTGCCAGGTGGCTTTATCTGCCAGGAATCATAACACTGGACAATAAAGCTACAATAAGATATGGGTCTACAGGGATTACCATGTGCTCCCTATTAGCCCTATGTACTTAACAGCAACATGAACACTATGGGAAATCCTCTGCAACCTTTTGTTTCTTCTTACCATCAATTTCCCAACCCTTACTTCATTCCCTCTATATCAGTCTCCTTATCAGTTCTGTATTGGATCATTAATCACGTTTTAAGTATTCTTAAAAATCTCACATTCTGAAACCATAATAAGCCTACACAGCTAATAAACCATGTCAAAAGCTGCTATAATAAATAACTCCCGTGTACAAATTCCGTCTTACAGCAAAATTAAGACACTATAGACACTAAGATATGCACTATAGTTCTACAAAAGCAAATATTATTGCATTGCCAGTGTAAGGCTGACACGTTTATTATTACTAATATTACTGTGTTCTGGAAATTTTATACAGTTAGGTCCACATATATTTGGACACAAGCACAATTTTAGTTTTTTTCAGGTATTTACCAAAATATATTCAAGCTATAGTTATATAATGGGTATGGGCTGAAAGTGCACACTCTCAGGTTTAATTTGAGGGTATGTACATCCAAATTGGATGAAGGGTTTAGGAATTACAGGGATGTTTGGACATAAAATGCTGCTCTTTAACAGTAAATATGTCCTTATTCTGGTTTTACTGTTATTATTGCAGAAGCTATGAAATATACTGAGGTTTTTTGATTCTTTGCTAATAACCTGTCAGACAGGGATGCACAATCGGCCTGTCCACCAGCTGAGCTATTTACGGCTGATATGGGGTTTGAGACCAGGATGGATATCTGTTAAGATTCTAAATACTCAAACTTAAGAGTTCACGTTTTACAAGGGTACCCAGACAGAATTGTGTATTGGTTAATAGGTTTGAGCATGAGCGGACTGAGAACTCATGGGGCCCCCGGCAATAGGGGATCATGGGGCCCCTGTATCCTTACCCAAACTCCAAAAAGCCTATGAAAAAGGTACCAGGGGCATCTCATGGGGCGCCCTACTGACCCTGGGCCCTCGGACAGTGCCCGAGTTTCCAAATGGTCAGTCCGCCCCTGGGTTTGAGAGGGCCTGCGTGTGTCCTCTCAATGCACTGATAAGAATGTCCTATTGCAAATTTCTTGCTAGACATGCCATTAGTTAGTTATGTCTTGCAAATGGCTGTTTGTTATTTAACTGCTAAAAAATGGTATAGCAAATTTTTATGGCTAAGCCTTTTAAAATGTCCAGACCCATAGCCCCTTGTTTACTCAAGCCAAACACCTATGGAGATGCACTTTTGGAATTATAGCTATGTTCTGGAATGGGGGCTCAGAGCTGCTCTGTCTCTGGCTCAAAACAGAAAAATAAAGTAACAAATAAAATGTCATGGCTGATTTATTGGGGTGCTGAACAACATGGTTGCCTGTTTGGGTTGCTCAATCCACATTACCATCACAGTAATGTCCTCAAAAGCTTGCCAGTGGCCAATCACCTGAACGTACAAATCTATAACTCAGGGTCTGTGAATACTCAGCCTTTGTCCTGTACTGTACAAGCCATCATTTGCAGTATTGATAAATCTGTAGTGATCATTAAAAAATACCTGGTGATCCTGTCATAAAGGTTGGTGTCTACTTATGGACTGTATTTTCATCATATCACACCCTCCCAATGGAAACTGAAAGTGGCTGTGCAAACACATACCGCCTAGGCATGGACCACTATTTTCAGTAACAGGAAGCCAGTCCACAGCAATGATTTGCAACTGACTCTAGAGTGGTTGCATGTAGATGGGAAATGGCAACAAATAGCTAGAGGAGACCAGCAGCATGACATGCATCAAATAATGAAAATAAAATTAAAACAGTATTTGAGAACAAATAAAACATACAAAATATTTATGATGCACAGTGCTTTGGCATATGGAATAACAAATATTTAAGATGCACAGTGCTTGGCATATGGAATGTCATCCAGTGAGGGTATAGATCTACCAAATACTGGTGGTTTAAACTTACCACATAATATCACAACTACATCTAATCAAATGACCTCCCTGTTATATCAGAAATGGGGTAACCATTATATACAGTATGGTATATAAAATGTGATAATATATTGTTTCCCCAAGTACTCTGGAACAACCTTACCAAGTTGCAGCTCCATACAGTATCTCGCTCTTTCAATTGCTCTACCCCTATTTCCTGCTACAACTACTGCCTAAAACCCAAATGTCACTCTTAATTAAAAAGAACACTAACACCTCATGCTGTGAGGAATCAGAATGCACAAAGCCTGTCAGTGCCACAGACCTCTATGAATATTTAATGAAATGGTTATCCATTCCCACAATTTTTTTTTTTTTTTTAATGAAAGAAACGGAGAATAAAAGATTTTAGTGTCAAATGCCTAATAAAAAGTATTGATCTTTCTAATGAAAAGAAGTTACTGAAAAAAAATGAATTGTCTTTTTACTTCATTAAAGATGATGTGCAGCTCAAGCACTTGTGTTATGTAACTGAAGAAGCTGTTTAGGGTAAATCATCTATTGCATTTTAAGGTAAAACTTTAAACTTTTTAACAATGACTGTCACAGATAAGTGGATTTAAAACTTTTCCCTGAGCACAGCTAAAAAAACACTTTCTTCCATGAACGAGGGATTGAACACCCTCAGAGCGTATCTATGCCATAAAAGGATTAAACAACCAGATAAACTTTCATGTCCATTGATCCACCTGGGACAAATTCTCATCTTGATGTCTTAACATGATCTTGTAGTTTAGCAAATATAATCCTACCAATGAGTCAGGACTCCTGACCTATATACTTCTCCTGGGTCATCAACTTACCTAGTAGAACTGCAAGGGTAAAGATGACAGGCCTAGAGCTTGCACCTGACAAGCAAGTTGCAAGTGGTATCTACAATATTTATACTGGAATGCTCAGCATCTAAACTCAGTGTATCATGGGTAAAAAATAAAATGTTACTGTTAATGTAATGATATTATGCAGATCGTAGTTAACTCCTCTATGTTTAATGAAAGGAATATTCCCAATGAGGATGTATGCGCAGCGGGGATAGTAAGCTGAAGCCTGGTTACAGATGTGTCCAGGGAAAAAAGTGTCACTTAATAGCCCCTGGGGAAGTCTTTTATGCTGTCAATTGATATGCATTTCTTTGTCCCAATATCAAGATCATGGTTCCAAGCAGTTAATAACTCCTTGCAGTGAACACTGAACAATGGACAGGTTTAGTAGCAGAGAGTCATAGTAAAGCAGGCCATACATAAGTCAAAAAACAATCTGGCAAATGAATATCAAAATTGTTGTTTGGTTTTTCATACAATTGTGCCAACACTATTTCGGAACATGCCCTCTGAAAACCACATATTTATCCTTCATTTGCCTTTTTTTCCTTTCATTTGTCTCAGGCGCATTCCTTTTTCAATTTTTTGTTCTTGAACAAGTCTCCCATCAACGATTAGAAAATAGTTTGTTCTTTTTCAGTGTGCGTGATCGGTCATTTTTGATGGGTGCACGAAAGTCATTTGTTGCTGTGGGCACACTAATTATTTGAAAATCAAACAGTTCTTTTGAAATTAAATTTTGTTCTTTTATTGCCTTGTGTATGGCTTGCTTTAGCACAAGCCAATCACCAGTGTGAGTTTCTGGGCTAACAGCCCACTTTTATTCTTCTGAGCGGCGATAATACATGAAAAATCTTCCTATGCAGGGGTATATTGAACAGACAAAACAAAACCAGGTGTTTGGCTAGCCAGCCAGCTTTGTGTGCCAAATTGTTCACCATGGGATTGTACAACCCCACAAACAGTTACCCCAATACCATCAAAACAATAACAAATTGATCAATAACAATAATCAAACACATAGAGAAACCTACGTGTGGAAAAAGTGGCAGTGGACCTTTGTTTTTTAAGGAAATATGATAATTTTGACCTTTATTATTCCCTATCCAAAATTTGAATGTAAACAAAGTGGTGAGGGATACTGGTGAGTACCCAAATATTTGGGAAGTGACTTGAGTCACAGTGGAGGCAGATGTAATTGAGAACTAATCTCCATGGTCACAGCTATGGGTTGGCAGAGCCTAATGGGGAATTGAAAGGCTAGTTCTTTATTAGGGCTACCTTTTGTTTTGATTGACAGTTGATGGCAGTGGGCAGATTTCAAAGCTGCTAATGGACTGAATAGCAGCTATGGATCTGCCTACTTCTGTGCCCTGTCAATGTACAGATAGGTGGACCTGATGGGGAACTAGTCTACTACACTACAAAACTCCTCAGCGATGCCTGTCTGTGTGATAGGCACAGCAGCCGGGTGCCCACACTGAAGATTCCGGTGTCGGGGAGAGAAGATGGCCGGTGAAACCAGCCATGTTGAGGACATCGCTGGACCAAGGGACAGGTAAATGTCTGTATTTTAAAAGTCAGCAGCTATAGTTTTAGCTGCTCACTTTTATTTTTTTTTTCAACTGGAACTCCACTTTAAGTTTTACAGCTATATTAAGGGATGCTAGTGTGGCGGTACTACATGCAGTACTAAGTGGCAAGTGTGTCCTATTACTGATAGGCAGCATACATAATGAGGGCCAGTTCAGAGACCATTAATCAAGATGGCAGACAACAGTGTTAATGCGTGCATGGAACAGCATGTGGTGATAAGGGTTCTTGTGAACAAAAGCGTAAAAACTGAGGATATACAGAAGACTTCAAGCACAGTACAGTGATGAGAGGCTCAGCTGCAGTAAGACATTTGAATGGTACAAACGTTTCACAGATGTCCGTTAGTGACAATCCCGGCCGTGGTGGTTCCAAGCCGACAGCAATAATTCCTGAGAACATTCAGCACATGGAACATCTGATCCTGGATAAATGATGCATAACCTGTTGTAAAATACTGACTTCTCTGATCCTCCCCTTCTTCCAATGTCAGTATATTAGGAAATTGGCTGCTATACTAGGAGCCAATTTCCTAGTATAGCCCTCTCCCACCAGCTCTCTTCTCTTCTGGTAGTATCTGTCTTTCTGTTCTGACCAAGCTCCTCCACTCCTCCCCTTACGCCTTCCTACATAACCTTTTATGTAGCACCCATGGGAGGAGTGAAGAGGAATATTATAGAACAGTGGTCTCCAAACTGCGGCCCAGGGGCTGAATGCAGCCCTTTGCTTGCCTTTATCTGGCACTTGGGGCACTATTCCTCCGCACCTATACAAGGTACTATTCCACCCACTGACACCAACAATGGGGCATAATTCCTGTTACTAATACCAACAATAGGGCACTATTCCTCCCACTGACACCAATGGCAGGACACTATTCTTCCCACTAACATTAATGATGGGTCACTATTCCTCCCACTGACACCAATGATGGGGCACTATTCCTCCCACTAATGCCAATGATGGGGCACTATTCCTCCCACTGACACTAATGATGGGGTACTATTCTTCCCACTAACACCAATGATGGGGCACTATTCCTTCCCATGATACCAACAATGGGGCAATATTCCTCCCACTGACACCAATGATGGAGCATAGTTTACTTCTACTGATGCCAGAGCATTTTCTACTCTTACTGGCCACAGTCCGGCCCCTTCAAAGTCTGAAGGACAGTAAACTGACCCTTCATTTTAAAAGTGTGGAGACCCCTGCTATAGAATATTGATTATGTGACAGCTTTGAGTTTGCTGGGGCTACTGACATCACATCCAAGATATCAGCACCCAGAAGCATTCTCTAGGGTTTTGAACATCTATTCTATTCATTTATCTTATGTGTGCAATCACAGTCTCATGGAAAGATTGTTATTAAAATCAGTGGTTGAGTGACAGGGTCTCTTTTGGAATGGGTTTTGTAAACCTTTAAGTATAAAAAAGTAAATTATGAATTACAGAACTGTATGCCTTTTACAATGTTTGAACCTTGGTAATTTCCCTGCTAATAACAAGCAATCACATATTTACCAATATACCTAACAGATTTGCAGCCAAATTATTTGTAGCAATGCCCGATTTGTCATAAAATAGAAAACAAATAATGTAAGAAGGCAAACAAGCAGTGCGTCATAAACACAAGTGCACACACCAATGCACTACTGCCAAAAATATAATGCAGCTTGCAGTTGGGCCAAACAATCCAGAATGTTACAGTGTGCAAACATCCCTCTCAATTAGGGGACAATTTGGTGGAACATCATCTAGAGTGTTTGCATGTACAGCAGATATTTAGCACAGAGTGGGTTTTTATTCTTGGATTGTTGAATACTTTGCTCCGATGAATACATAAAATTGAGAAAACAGAAACAAAATGTACACAAATTGCTTATACGAGCTTCCTTATCATTGCCAGCGCAGTATCATTTCGCATAATGCATAAAAATGAAGCTTTTCCCATTCCCAGCTTTAAACGTCTAACTAGGCACAGCTGCTGGTAATGTTTCATTCTTCAGGAAAATGCGGCCTTTTTGTGTACCATTCTTCACAAGAATTCATATTTTATGCATCACGATCTTCATCAAGTCCAGATTGTTTTGCAGATACGCTGCAGAGGGACTGGGAAGTTGCTGAGGGTGCAATCAGAAAGAGTTACTATCTCAGACGCAAAAGGTATTGAAAGACATATGGACATCTTAAGAAGAACAGCTTTAATTATGTAAAGTCGTTTGTTTAATTCTGTGTCCTACTTACAAGCACTGAAAGCATTTAGGAATTGTAATCTCAGGGGAAAAGCAGGACTTTCTAAGGGTATCTTATCAAACGCCTACAGACTGCCTGTTTATTACGCACTTTCCACCTTTTCGTGCAGGAAACAGGTTCTGGTTTGATCCCTTGTTCCCTTTGAATACAAGTACAGAAAAATGAAAGTTAACTGTAACAATTAAACACAGAAAAAAATATTTGATGAAAAGATGCCCCTCATTATATTAAGTATATTGTATTTTTAGAAAATGTCTGCTACTATTTTCAGACAACTCAATTAGAATGGATGTGACCACTGCACACACTGGTTATAATTTAGTCAACATATGTGGAAAAGAATACAATTCCTCACAATACTAAAGAGTCATTACAATGTTAAGTTCATAGAATGGACATCCATTCTACCTAGATTGGAATTTTGCCATAAAGGTGCACACATACCCTTGTGACAAGCACATTTGCCATGTTGTGATTTTACCACATCATGACATCCACGATGCATTTTCTAAGCATTTTAAGTCTGTTGTGACGCTATCACACGCTTTTTTTCAGTTCTTTATTTTAGACATTGTGCAAAGAAGTACAATCCAATCCTGTATTACTATTTCATTACATATTCAGACAACTGTATTCACAGTCATTTTTTACAAAAGGCTCTAACACAAGATTATTGCTAACCACTATTGGGAAACAAATCTGCCGAAGATACACACATATCCTTTAAGCGTCAATTTTGTTTCTATTCTTCCTTAAGATTAAAGCAATCTGTCAAAGAGGATTATTAACATTGTCTATTGTCTATTACACCATTTCAATAATACAGGTATCTGAGTGATATGTAAACTTTTTTAGGGGCACAACGTCCAAAACTTTTCCACAGATTTATTAATATCACCCAAACCGTGCTCTCCGCTCCTCGCAAGACCTCCTGCTCTCTAGCTCCCTTGTCTCCTCCTCCCATGCTCATCTGCAGAACTTCTCCAGAGCTTCCCCCATCCTCTGGAACTCTCTACCCCAATTTATTCGACTATCTCCTACTCTGCTCACTTTTAGGCGATCTCTGAAAACCTATCTCTTCAGGGAAGCCTATCCTGCCCTCAGCTAATAATGGAATCTTCTACTCTTCCAACCAGTCCATCCCCCACAGTTACTACCTTTTGTATCACTAGCCCCTCCCTCCTAGATTGTAAGCTCCAAGGAGCAGGGCCCTCCTTTCCCTCTTGTATTGAACTGTATTGTTGCTCCCGTTATATTGTAAAGCGCTGAGCAAACTGTTGGCGCTATATAAATCCTGTATAATAATAATATGGGAAAGTGTGGACAAGGAGGGTGGATCCCATGTGGAATCTTGGAACATGATGAACATTTCAAAAAAGACCAGAAAAGAAAGTATTTAATGGATTAAGCAAAAAATGAAAAAGTGTAGGGGAGAAAATATTAGGGAAATAGGGAACATGGAGGAAAAAAATGTGGCTCCAGAGTCACCTACTGCCCCCCACCACCAGATTGCCAGAGTGATAGGTATCAAAAACCAGTATGCAACTGATCATGTGGTAATCAGCATGTTAGTGTATTGTGCCATATAGGTGATAGCCATCCACGAAAGCCAAGTGTCTCTAAATTTGGCTTCCCTGTTATAAAAAATGGCTATCAATTCTTCCATTATCTTGATTTCATTCAGTCTAGAGAATGCTCAGTGAAGGGGGAAAAGTTTGTTTCCACAGGTCTGGAATGCAAGCACATGCTACCATCAACGTACTCTTATACCGTTTTATCTGTATCTGATTTAAGTGAAATAGGTAACCTATGGGATCAGTACCAAGGTCCACTGACGTGAATTGTAAGCTCACTTTTTTTAAACAATATATTTTTATTGAGATTATAAGGATTACAAAGAGTTGTAGAGTAAAGCCATCCCATGAGTGATAACAGAGGTATGTTAAGGAAAATCATGTTTTTAAAACCTGTTCAGAATGTCCATAAGGAAGGGCATTGCTAAGAAATGTGCAATAAGATGCCAGATTCCTTTTGATATTGCCAGCACATCTTTAAGACCTGTGGATATATTTTGTTTAACTCCAGAACCTGATACCACCGCGAAAGTCATTTGAATCCCTGTTCCTGAAAGCAGTTGGCAATGGAAGGTTTGTAGGTTAATGTATTGGCCCTTTCAATTTGTGCTTTTGAAAGGGTTGGTTACCTAGTTTTGTATGTATAGGGTGATGGAGTCCTTTATAGGGGTATTAAAGGAGAAGTTTGGGTGTGTAAAAAAAAAAAAAAAAGACATATTTATCTCCATGCTGCAGCATCGGGGAGATGCTGGGGCAGTCCAACATCGACTCTATGCCCAAGAACTGAGAAATCACATGACCTCTGATTGCTCAGTTCTCAGTCTGCTCAAAGTTTCAGTCATGGCTCTATGTTCTGCTCCTAATGTGCTCACTACAGCACCAGGCAAAGGAAGGGGGAGGGTGAAACCATGTGCTAAGAGGCAGAGCCAGCTGTCAATCAGGTAGCTGGATGGATCCTGACAATATTGCCAGGATCCTTCCAAAGCCTGGAGCAGCTCTATCACGTCAGCTGATAGAAGTCAGTAGCCTGCTCTCAGCTGACTTTGGGTCACAGGAGTGCAAAAAAAAAGTGCACTCCTGTGACCCTGAAAAGATGGCCAAAAAAAGCACTGGACACCTCAATGCACTGTACATTAACGCACTGGACACCACAATGCATTGTACACTGTAACGCACTGGACACCAAAATGCACTGTATTGTGTAACGTACTGGACACTGCAATGCATTATACAATAACGCACTGGACACCGCAATGCATTGTAGACTGTAACGCACTGGACACCACAATGAACTGTACTCTGTATCGTACTGGACACCGCAATGCACTGTACACTGTAACACAGAGGACAACACAATGTACTTTACTCTGTAACGCACTGGACACCGCAATGCATTGTACACTGTAACACAGAGGACAACACAATGTACTTTACTCTGTAACGCACTGGACACCGCAATGCATTGTACACTGTAACACGCTGGACACCACAATGCATTGTACACTAACGCACTGGAGACCACAGTGCATTGTACACTGTAACACACTAGACACCGCAATGCACTGTATACTGTAACGCACTTGGCACCGCAATGCATTGTACACTGTAATGCACAGGACACCGCAATGCACTGTACACTGTAACGCACTGGACACCGAAATGCACTGTACACTGTAATGTACTGGACACCGCAATGCACTGTACACTGTAACGCACTGTACACTCTAACGCACTGGACACCGCAATGCACTGTACACTGTAATGAACTGGACACCACAAAACACTGTACTCTGTAACACACTGGACAACACAATGCACTGTACATGGAGCCTGGTGTACTCTCCTCCTCTCCTGTTGCTCCTCTGGCTGCAGCAGGTGAAATCAGGGACTTCCAGGCTGCTGCTCATTGGGTCCTCATGGCTGAGGACCCAGGGAGCAGCCTAACTATTTGCCGGTCCATTTTTTTTTTTTTTTTTTTTTTTTCGGCTGGCCCGGCGGTCCGGATAAATGGCTTTGGCGGGCCGTAGTTTGAGGACCCCTAGTCTATAGTTACCACTTTGGGTGATGTCCTTGTTGGATCTAGTACATGCTTTCAAGGTGCAGACAGTTTTCCAGACAACTGCATCCTAGGCATTTAGGCCGCACAGAAACCAAGCACACACAATGGTAACAGTTATTAGATAAAATGTGACATGGACATCTAAAGTCAAGTTGCAATAATATTAGTGAAGTCACCATTATAAGGAAAATATATTTGAAAACCTCAGACATGAAATATGAACAAAGCACATATTTTTATATTTACTTGCCTCTCTTCAGAGCACTAAGTGTCATTTCTCTCTGCTGTTTCCTTCCTCTGTTATCAGCATGAGTCACTTCTGACAGGTTTTCTTGACACCAAGAGCTAAAAAGGTGACAGGGAGGGACCCCCAGCACACAGCATGTAATTGACAGCTTCATCTATGTTTCTGTAAATCACCTGCGGCCAGCCACTTCACTGGGTATAAGAAAGGGTTTACTACCACTTTAAGACAAAATATATTTCTACCATGCATAAAAAGAGCCTTTTTGACCTGTAGAATTTGTCCATCTTTGTTGGGGCCATTCATTTGTTGAAAGTTTGCTTCATCTTCCCAGTGCATTTGCATTCCTCACCACACTGCACTGCATATCAAGTTACTTTGCTTGTGTTTTGGTATTGGACCTTGTATAGGTCAAAACCCAGTAGTTTTCCTTTACCTTAAGGAAAAGGGACATTCTATTGAGATCAGTGAGTTGAAAAAATTGGACAGAGGGGACAACTAATTTGCAGCAGATATGAAAGAGGTTGTCTACATCACACCGGAACAACCATCATCGAAGTAGAGTAGGGGCCTTCGACACTTCTATATATAAGGTCGTTTCAACATCTATATCAGGGCCAGATCTAGCCTGTCTGATTTGGAGGAGCAGTGAAAAATGTCAGGGGAGCAGAGGATACGAGGTCGACAGGGCAGTGTATGAGTCAGTAGAGCAGTGTACAGGGGGTCAGCAGGGCAGAGGATAGGGTCAGCAGTTTGTAGGGCAGTGTACAGAGGCCATTAGTTTGTAGGCCAGTGTACACTGAGTTATCTAGACAGTATACAGGGGTTGGCATGGCAGAGGACAGGGGTTAGCAGGGAAGGGTGCAAGGGTCAGCATGGCAGAAAACAGTGGTCAGCAGAGTTGAGGACAGGGTCACTGCTGGCAGAGCACTTAAGGAATCTCCTCTTCCCCACACAGCACATAGCTGAGATTGGTATCCGTCCGCACAGTGTGTAGCTGGCTACTGCAGCTGCCAATCCATACTGGGAATGATAAAAGGTCAGAACTGCAACATAGCAGCCAGCTATACATTATGCAGGTCAAGGCTGTGTCTGTTATGGAATCTGATCTTAGCTTTGTGTTATATGTGGAGGGGAAGATCTGTTGAGTGCCTTGTGTGCAGTACAGGCAGTGCTGGGACTAGGTCATCTAGCACTCAAGGTGAAGGTGACAAACTACGTCCCCATTTTCCACCCCCCCAAAAACAACAGCACTAATCAACACGCTCAGGCCCTAAGCATAGGTAAGGTAGAGATCAGAAGGGTATGTATGGTGTAAAGAGGGCAAGCCCAAATTCTATTCAACCAAAAATGCAAATATTCCTCATCCTCAAAGTCCAAATCCTTCTCACAGCACAAATCTTTGCCCCCCGATTCCACCTTCCAGCTCAAATCCCCCCCAATTCCCCACTCCTAGTGTAAATCCTCTCCCCAAATCTCTCATCCTAGCACAAATCCCCCCCCTCCCAATTCCCGCCTCCTGGCACAAATCCTCCCTCCCAAATCCCCCCTCTTAATACAACTCCCCCCCTTCTAGTACAAATTCTCCCCTCTCAAATCACCCTACTAGTACAAATTCCCCCCATTCCTGAAATCTGGGAGGGCACAGCCCACCCCAGCACCCACCTAGATCCAGCAATGATCTCTACCCTGTCCTTTTGACAACAATTGACACCTTCAGTCATGTAAATCAAAGGATTCAAATTTATGAAGCCTTCCTGACATCCAAGATGGGAGTATGTAACTAGAACCAAAAAAGGGTGGTTCACACATCACTTCTTGTTCTTAGACATCGTGTTCTAAACATCTGCTCTCCATTGCAATTGGATCAAGGTGTTTGGGTATAAATGCTAGGTTATTTTCCCCAGAGCTTAGTAAATGTCATAAAGCTATTATCCAATCATGCAAGCAATAATGTTGTTTTTTTTCCTTGCAGCTGATTGGGTATTCTTTACAAAATGAAGCTTCACCATATTCACTGGGCTCTGGGGAAGATGGGTGCTATTGTGCTTGCGAGGTGCTCAGTATCTTTGCCTTTAGTTATTCCACCCCAGTGTATAAAGAATATTCTATTTTGCACTATTAATTTACTCAATACAGTGTTGCCAAATGTATCTGTAATCAGAAACCTGTCAGCTCCCTCCATCCAATGACATACTCTCAATCCACTAATTTGCTTTCTTTAAGCCGGCTCATGATAATATTCAATGGAAATGTTTTTCTTGTCTGAGGTCATGCTGGTAAAATCGGTTTATTACACAGGAACTCTGTTTTAGAAGCTGTTTAGGTCATGTAAGACCACAATGAATTGCCATATTAGGGAGGTCTCTTTCATCTCTTGTTCAACTCTTCAATGTGAAGGGAGATTCCTTCTTAAAGCGATTGTAAAGGTTTTATTTATGTTTTTAAATAACAAACATGTTATACTTACTTGCTCTGTGCAAATGTATTGCACAGAGCAGCACTGATCCTCTTCTTCTCAGGTCCCCCAACAGTGCTCCTGGCTCTATCACCCTGCTGAAAGCCCCCATAGCAAGCTGCTTGCCATGGCGGCACTCATGCAGACTCACTCCTGAGCCACGCTTTGTGTGTCCATCACTGACACACACAGTGCAGCGTGGCCCCACCCCCTCAGTTTTGACTGATAGCAGCAGGAGCCAATGACTCCCTCTGCCGCATCTGAGCCAGTGAGGAGAGAGCAGCGATGTTTCTCTCAGGCACAGTGCTGGATCAACACTGGGCTCAGGTATTTGGTGGGTGGGGGGATCTACACACAGAAGGTTTTTTTTTACCTTGAAGGGGAACTTTACTGCATCTAAGCACCACAGGCCAATAAATGCTGTTTAATTAATACTGGCAGCACTAGGGTCGTTGGTTCGAATGCCAACCACGGCACCACCTGCCTGGAGTTTGCATGTTCTCCCTGTTCCTGCGTGGGTTTCCTCCGAGTACTCCGGTTTCCACACTCCAAAGACATGCTGATAGGTTAATTGGATCCTGTCTAAATTGGCCCTAATATGTGTATGTATGAATGTAAATTAGGGACTTTAGATTGTACGCCCCTTGAGGGTTAGGGACTGATGTGAATGTACAATATATATATGCAAAGTGCTGCATAAATTGACAGCGCTATATAAGTACCTCAAATAAATAAATACATTTTCCTGACACACATAAGCACTGAAGAAGTGGCCTGCACAAGTAACAAAATGTCTTCAACAGTACAGATTAAACCCAGATGAATGTGACTTACTAGTCTTTGATATGTTAGGAAGTTTTTAATACAGATTTATAAAGCTACTTATAGGTCTACTTTAAGTTTAAAGAAACAGGATTGATGAAGGGTACAAGTGATCCATAGAAATCCTTTACTTCTGTACATCATTTGTAAACATTTTATAGATAACTAATTATCCAAAACTTTACACTAAAAAATCAGTACCAGCTTCTGTAGTTTCTAGGTTTGTACAGCACGGACTCATGTGACAAGAGACTGGAGTCCAGAAAAACAATGAAAAGTGAATTAAATCTTGCTGTAATGGATTACACAGGACTCAAGAAAACACTAGCAGAAATAAAGAAGATATAACAGTTTGAAACATGCTGCACAGTACCACTCAACTTTTAGAATAACTGTGGCAAAATATTTGTACGCTCACAACATCAACAGATGTAAACTCAAACTGCTCATATTTTGCATCCCATTATTCTGCACAATGCAGTCTCCTATAGTCCTAAAGTTAATCATCTCACTGTTGCCAGATGGCTCCCTGATTACTACTGTCTGTGTCCAGGTGGCACAACTGTAGTTTTTAAACACTTTTTGTATTATTTCCCAAATC
Source organism: Staurois parvus (assembly GCF_062004578.1). NCBI lineage: Eukaryota > Metazoa > Chordata > Amphibia > Anura > Ranidae > Staurois > Staurois parvus. The sequence goes on along the minus strand of NW_028317925.1, from coordinate 4,325,477 downwards.
CCTTAATTTCTGGAAACATTAAAAAGAAGTCAGCCAAGAGCTACAGAAATGGGCAAAGCAAGGGTCTACATAGGTCTCTACTGTAATAACCCAAGGGAAGACTAGTAATTTGAATTTCGTCTGTGCGAGTATTTCAAAGAATCAATTTATATATTATTAAGTGCTCCCTTATGTTTCCATGTTACAAACCTACAGCTACAGTTACACAAATTTACTACAGCATTTTGATTTACTAAGAATATAAGGGCCTGTGTCAGTGGACGTTTGATTGCACCAGACAGGTTTTTACAGTCTATTGCAGTGTTTTTCAACCTTTTTGTAGCCAAGGCACTCTTTAGAATTGCGCACAATCACAGGGCACACCAGTCTGAGGTGTGTCTGAGCCCAAGTGCTTTTTTGCGTGCTCTGTTTTTTATTTATGTTTAAGTGGGCACAAACAAATTGAAATAGCAATTGGTGGATGGGCAGCACAGTGGCTAAATGGTTAGCACTTCTGCCTGGCAGTACTAGGGTCGTTGGTTTGAATCCCAGCTACGGCACCTCCTCCCTGGAGTTTGCATGTTCTCCCTGTGCCTGCGTGGGTTTCCTCCGGGTACTCCGGTTTCCACCCACACTCCAAAGACATGCTGGTAGGTTAATTGGATCCTGTCTAAATTGGCCCCTGTATATGAATGTGAGTTAGAGACCTTAGATTGTACGCCCCTTGAGGGTTAGGGACTGATGTGAGTGTACAATATATATGTAAAGTGCTGTGTAAATTGACGGCGCAATATAAGTACCTGAAATAAATAAATGAGTGGGGAACCCATGCACAACTGCAAAAGGCAACACATGTTTTATGTGGTGCTGGAAAACTCGTCTTCATGTGTCTTACCGCACTGCGCCTGGTGTGAAAAAACCCTAAAATTTAGTTTTGCAAGTCAGAGTTCAATGGTTAGGCAAAGGTCAGGTAAGTTGTAAATCCCCCCCACTAGCACAACCCCCCCAAAAAAATCCCCCATCTAGCACAAATCCCTCTTGACACAAACCCTACCTCCTTACACAAACACCCCCTCTTAGCACAAATCACCCCTGCTTGCCAAAAACCCCTTTCCTATATCCCCCCTTCTAGCACAACCCCCCTCCTCCCAAATACCCCCTTTTGCCCCTCATTTGCCCTTGCTACAACCAAATGACACACGGCCCTGTACAGTCCAACCATGGAAAGGTTGCTTTGTTACATTCTGTGTACAGGGAGGAGGAAGAGCTCATCCCATTCCTCTTCTGGGCTCTCTCCCCCCTATGCTGTTATCTGTACTTTTGGCACAACAGTGAAAGCTATGTAAGTCACCAACCTTCCCTTACCAACCAGTGACATCACTGGTTGATAGGATGCGGTTGGACAGCTTACACAGCTTTCGCTTTTGCCAGCAAAAGTACAGATAACAGCATAGGGGGGAGAGAGCCCAGAAGAGGAATGGGATGAGCTCTCCCTCCTCTCTGTACACAGAACGTAACACAGTAACCCTTTCATGGTCGGACTGTACAGGGCTTTGTGTCATATTGCTGCAGCACCCCACTCTTTGTGGCACCCCGGTCTAAAACCTCTGGTCTGCTGGAATGCAAAACCTCCTTGAAGCGAGTCAAATGCAGGTCAAAAAGAGGTTAGCTGCACCTTTCAATGAATTTTGAATGATTTCAGGAGAAGCATCACAAACTGATGTCAAACTAATGCCATTGACACAAGCCCAAAACCCATCAACGTGAGCTCTTGCACATATTTCCTAGTGCACTGTGAATGTAAATGTGTTCTGCAGTAGCATTTTCTCTAATGATTGCCACATGTAGTTGATTCACTAAATTTATAGAGTTAGGAACTGCAGAATATTGGGGTACCGTTAAGGGGCTCTGTAGCTTATCTATGTATTTGCAAATGTGTGATAACTAAACACCTGTTTTCAACGCAAACTGTTAGACAGGACAATTCAGGTTTGTTTGCAAGTTACATGGTAAGTTGAGCTGGGAATTTTTCTCTTTTATTAGTTGATTCACTAAAACAGGTAAAAAATAAAGAGTATAAAAGCCAGGGTGTCACTCATAGTGAATATCAGAAATCATGTTTAATTTTCTATAAAATGGAAGGTAAAACCTGATTGAGTACTATTGGAAAAAACATCATTTTTGTTTTTTTTCCAGTTTTTCAATAATTCACATCATTATATTCCCACATTTACATACATTTACCTTTTTTCTTTGTTAGCTGTTGTCATAAAAACAAAACTAAAGCCTGAACAAAATTGCTAGGAAGTAGCAATTGTACCTCTTTCAACTTTGTTACATTTTTTTTTGCTTGTTTTTTTGGGCGTACACTGTAGCTTACAGCTGTGCCTGGTTTTAGGATGTCATCACTCCAACGTGCATGTTCAGACATAAAGTAACTAAATGCAAAACTATTTGTTTTACTTATGGACAGAGTGAAGATGGATTAGAACACCTGTTAGGTTTCATTGCGGTCTGTGCCCCTATTAGGGAGATTCACCTTCTCTAATTTGCCTATTACCTACAGTGAGGAACAGAAGTATTTGAACACCCTGCGATTTTGCAAGTTCTCCCACTTAGAAATCATGGAGGGGTCTGAAATTCACATTGTAGGTGCATTTCCACTCTGAGAGACAGAATTTTTTTTAAAAAATTCAGGAAATCACATTGTATGATTTTTAAAGAATTTATTTGTCTTGCACTGCTGAACATAAGTATTGGTACACCTGAGAAAATCAGTGTTAATATTTGGTACAGAAGCCTTTGTTTGCAATTACAGAGGTCAAACGTTTCCTGTAGTTCTTGACCAGGTTTGCACACACTGCAACAGGGATTTTGGCCCACTCCTCCACACAGATCTCCTCTAGATCTGTCAGGTCTCGGGGCTGTCACTGAGCAACACAGAGATCAGCTCCCTCCAAAGATGTTCTATTGGATTTAGGTCTGGAGACTGGCTAGGCCACTCCAGAACCTTGATATGCTTCTTACGGAGCCACTCCTTGGTTATCCTGGCTGTGTGCTTCGGGTCGTTGTCATGTTGGATGACCCAGCCACGACCCATCTTCAATGCTCTGACTGAGGGAAGGAGGTTGTTGCTCAAAATCTCACAATAAATGGCCCCTTTCACCCTCTCCTTAATACAGTGCAGTCGTCCTGTCCCCTTCGCAGAAAAGAACCCCCAAAGCATGATGTTACCACCCCCATGCTTCACAGTAGGGATGGTGTTCTTGGGATGCAACTCATCCTTCTTTTTCCTCCAAACACGACGAGTGAAGTTTAGATCAAAAAGTTCTACTTTGGTCTCATCTGACCACATGACTTTCTCCCATGCCTCCTCTGGATCATCCAGATGGTCATTGGCAAACTTCAGATGGGCATGGACATATGATGTCTTGAGCAGGGGAACCTTCCGTGCAATGCATGATTTGAAACCATGACGGCGTAGTGTTCTACCGACAGTGACCTTTGAAACTGTGGTCCCAGCTCTCTTCATGTCATTGACCAGCTCCTCCCTTGTAGTTCTGGGCTGATTCCTCACCTTTCTTATCATCAGTGATAGCCCACGAGGTGAGATCTTGCATGGAGCCCCAGTCCGAGGGAGACTGACAGTCGTCTTTAGCCTCTTCCATTTTCTAACAATTGATCCAACAGTTGATCTATTTTCACCAAGCTGCTTGGCAATTGCCCCGTAGCCCTTTCCAGCCTTGTGGAGGTCCACAATTTTGTCTCTGGTGTCTTTTGACAGCTCTTTGGTCTTGCTCATGGTAGTAGTTGGCGTCTGACTGACTGTGGGGTGGACAGGTGTCTTTAAAGAGCTCAGACAGGTGCTACTAAGTTAGATTAATGAGTGGAGTAGAGGTGGACTTTTTAAAGGCACAGTAACAGGTCTTTGAGAGCAAGAATTCTTGCTGTTTCTTAGGTGTTCAAATACTTATGTTCAGCAGTGCAAGACAAATACATTCTTTAAAAATCATACAATGTGATTTCCTGAATTTTTTTTTAAATTCTGTCTCTCAGAGTGGGAATGCACCTACAATGTGAATTTCAGACCCCTCCATGATTTCTAAGTGGAAGAAATTGCAAAATCGCAGGGTGTTCAAATACGTCTGTTCCTCACTGTATATATATACCTTTGATAACGTGTTTTTACATGAAACGTGTCAGGGAGGAGCCTTGCCGCACTGACATCACACCGCCGAGGCCACACGTGGGTCTGGCGGCCATCTTTGAGCTACTGCATGTCAGCAGAGATTTTGTATGTCAGCTAGTCACTGTATCTCTCGAGCCAAACTAAGCCACTAAATGTAAGCTGGATGTTTATTCTGCATCTTTATGGATATCTGAGCTGGATGTATTATATGATATGCTAATTAAAACGTACTACACTATTAGCATACCCTTGTTTGGTGGCTTCAATTTTTGAGCCATTTAAGGTGGAGTAGTATCATTGGTACAGAGCGATGTAAAGTGGCTGGATTTACCTACGGAGCTATACCTGTGTCTCTGTGTGGTGGATTGGTTTGCTGCGAGGTCTGGAGTGCTGTCCGATGTGTGTGTGCCATTGGAGCCCCCCTCCCCCAGGTTGTGACCAGATCCATGATGACCACCAGGGTCCCTTTTGGATATGATATTTATATGCGCATTCAGCTTGTGCTTCTGGTAAGTGCAAGCATACTTCATTCCTTTGACCACAGAAGTCACCTGCACCGGATTCTAGATGTTATAGAAGTTTTTGGAACTTTCCATCTGATTTTTAGGTCTTTCTCATCCATTCACTAACTCACTGGACTTCATATGCTTATATGTTCTAAATATTTTCTTTCAAGAGTTTACTGAGTTGCTATTATTGGTTTTGCCTTAGAACATTCACAATCAATTTGTCACTTTATTCAATGTTTTTATGTTCATCCATTCACTTTTTCAGTTGTCCCTTTGCTGACACTTGTTGGAATTCACCAATTTTGTGCAAATTTTAGTTTTGCGTTTTATGCACTTAGTCACTTTAATTTTAGCGCTGCATATATATATTTTATGTTCCATTTGAGGATCATGGGGTTCATCCTTTATGCTAGCAGCTGTTTTAGTTTTTGTGCGCTCATTCTTTCTACTTGATTCTCTATTTTACCTGTTTACCATTATCATTGAAAGTAATAGAAAATCCTACATTTTGGGTTGTCCCCAGAGAAATAATAGAGGGGAAATCTTTCAATGGGTCCCCAAGAGATTCCTTTAATCTGCAGGGATTTCCTCTCACTTCCTGTTTTGGCTATGGGACATGAAGTAAAGGTAAATCTCTCCAATGGGACACAGTTGGCAAAAAAAAATAAACAAATTTTGACAAGGGCTATTACCCTTTCTTTCTCTATCCGAATTGAAAAATGAAGATTTTGTCTATAGTTCTACTGTATGGGTCACTACAGGCGCTAATTACTGGACTCACATCCTATTAACCAATTTACAGTGAAATGGCCATAGAAAGACTTTGCAGTCTATAGAAAGAAGCAAGTCCAACAGCATTATTGGAGTGTAGTGGAGTGGAGTGGAGTGGAGAGGAGTTACACTTCACCACATTGACTAAGCTAAGTGAAAATTCCCTTGCAAAGTGAACAGTCTATTTGATTTTAGTAAAACAACCAACTTGCCTCATGTGTAGTAGGGTAGTAAAACGAACATGGCTGCAGGAGTAACGTGCAGAACTAATACTAATCACTTCCAATGTTTAGAATGAATTCATTTTACTCACTTGTCCTCATCCTATCTTTGCCTTGAATTTGATTGATTTAAATTGCTCCACACTGCACGCTTTGAATTACTTACTGCACACTGCTCCATACTCTCCACTGTGCTGTGTGTTCGGTTCTGCTGAACATGCCACTTTGCACATTGTACAGTACATCTGTTCTGTAAACAGCTCCACTCTGTAGATTCCATAAATCACACTACTCCCCCCTACACACCCCAATTCCTCTATCTGCAACCCCTCCAATACACCTAACTCCCTTATACTCACCTAGCACCAGATTACATTGATCATCACATACTCCCTGTGCCAAAAAACACGTTTGCTAATCATCTTTTTTTAGGAATAGCTTTTCCATAAAAAAACAATGCAATACTTCACCAAATTATTATACATTTTTTTAATATATTTTTCAAAAAAGTATCCTTGAACAGAGTATCTGATTAACTGGTTAAAGAATTTCATCCCAACATCATTCCAATGCATCGTTGCATTACACAGAACATAAAAACAAAAAAGGAGGTCTATAGCTACTTGCTATATCTTATACCTTAGATATGCTTAACAATAAATAGTGCAACAGAAATCACATGAAATGTTGTCACGTTGATCTTATTTCTTACTGAAGGTGAATGATGGGTCATACTGAAAATCGTTCAAAAAAGTGTTTGATACGCTTGATCATTTGACTTTTGAAACGTTAGTGGGCTAATTTCGATTATTGAAGTGTAAAGTTTTACGGCAAAAAAAACACTGTTGTGTCGGACTCTTTGAGCCTAAACAATTGATTTTCTAAACAATACTAGAAAAATAGGCCTAAACCAGTTTGAAAAATCTACAGTACATGCATGCATTAAAATGCAACCCCATAAGTGTAATCATTTGACGAGAAATTGTTTTCAGTCGATAATATGTCAGTAATTGGGGGACAAATATTGATACAACGATGCGTTATTGCGTGCACGTTTGACAAATCTTTATAAATCCAACCGTTTTTTTCAAACAATTTTCTAACCGTGTATGGCAAGCATTATAGTATTGGGCTAAATATATTCATTGCTAGATATGAAATGCGACTGTCAATCAAAGTTTGGTATTACAGGTGTATGCCATGCTCAACAATCTGTTCCAGATGTTCTGACATTTACATGTGCAGCATCTATGGTTATCACAGGTTAATCTTGGATAAGGTGAATTTAAAATGGCATTTGTTACCAACATTTAATTGTTTGGAGGTGGCACTTAGCCCAAAAATCTATTTTTTTCTTTTTCTTCCCTGTAAAAAATTAGTAGAGAATCTCTTTAACCACTTGCCTACCAGGCACTTATACCCCCTTATTTACCAGGCCAATTTTCAACTTTCAGCGCTGCCGCACTTTGATTGACAATTGCGCGGTCATACAACATTGTACCCATATGAAATTTTGATCATTTTTTTCTCACAAATAGAGCTTTCTTTTGGTGGTATTTAATTGCCACTGGGCGCTTTACTTTTTGTGCTATAAATTAAAAAAGTGCAAAAAATTTGAAAAAAAAAAAAGTTTCTTTGTTTCTATTATAAAATTTTTCAAACAGGTAATTTTTCTCCTTCACTGATGTGCGTTGATGAGGCAGCACTGATGGGCACTGATAGGCGGCACTGATGGGCACTGATAGGCAGCACTAAAGGGCACTGATAGGCAGTACTAATGAGGTGACACGGATAGGCGGCACTGATAGGCAGCACTAATGAGATGTCACGGATAGGCGGCACTAATATGCAGCACTGATAGGCGGCACTGATAGGTGACACTGATGATGGGTACTGATAGACGGCACTGACTGGCATCACTGCTGGGCACTGACTGGCGGCACTGACTGGCACAACCGCTGGGCACTGACTGGTGGCACTGACTGGCAGCACTGCTGGGCTGCACTGGTGGGTGGCACTGGTGGGCAGCACTGGTGGGTGGGCACAGGTGGGTGGCACTGGTGGGCACAGGTGGGTGGCACTGGTGGGTACAGGTGGGTGGGCACAGGTGGGTGGCACTGCTGGGCACAGGTGGGTGGCACTGCTGGGCACAGGTGTGTGACACTGCAGAGTGGCACAGGTGGGTGCACTGCTGGGCACAGGTGGGTGCACTGCTGGGCACAGGTGGGTGATCTGCTGGGCACAGGTGGGCGGAGCTAGTGGGTGCACTGCTGGGCACAGGTGGGCGGAACTTGTGGGTGGCACTGCTGGGCACCGATCATCAGGGCACTGATCATCAGTGCCCTGATGATCGGTGCCGATCCTCGCTCTGACAACTGCTGGTTCTCGGCAGTACTTTCCTCACGATCTGACAGCGTGAGGAAAGTGCAGCCGAGAACCGGCACTTGCATTTCCCTGTGATCAGCGTGTCATTGGACACCGCTGATCACGTGGTAAAAGGCCGGTATGATTGGCCTTTTACCACATCTCGTGATCAGCTGTGTCCGTAGGACACAGCGATCACGGAGATCGCCGGGTGCGCGCCCCCTGGGGCGCGCAGGAGAGCGCGTTCTGGGGGGACGTCATATGACGTCCACCCAGAACTGGCCGGCCGCAGTGCAGCCGTCATTCGGCTATCTGCGGTCGGCAACTAGTTAATTATAAACTATTATTGTTACCTGAAAGACAAACTGTTGTGTGAAGTTGGGAGATACTCATGAACCCATAATATCATGTAACAAATGTTTCATTTGTTGGCAGTATTAGCTAAACGAGTTTTATAGTGGAAGCATACACTTTCATTTTACATCAGCATTGTGATGGCAATAGAAACTGTAGTTATATTTGACAATCCAATACACAGTAAGCTTACTTCAAAAATCTCCTTTTATGTTGTGAGTCCTGCCTGTCTGCTGGCCAACTCTTTCCACAATGTCTTGGGTTCCCTGTATGGTTTGCAGTTTCTTCTCTGCTGTTTGGTTTCATTTTCTAAGGACTACATATCCTATGGTACCTTGCTTCCTGTAAACAGTGATTCCTGTACTGGCTCTGCCTCCTGAAACTCCTCTTCTTAGAGCCTATGTAGTTCAGAAGGCAGGCTCCATGAAATGTGTGAAACAGCAAAGCCTACAGACAGGGTATAGTGAATATATGTCACATAATTCAAGGAAGTAAATTTGTGAGATTCTTCACAGAGTAAGTTTATAATGACCTTCAAGATCATACAGATTAATAGGAATAGACTAGAAATAATTGAAATACAATGTGTAAATAAATATACTGTTTTAACTTTGGACTATAGCTATTCTTTAATAACCGGACAACACTATAATAGATGTGCCAGAAGCATCTAATAGCTGTATTGTATCTGGGGCATAGAGGAAAGCTTGAAAAGTTTGATTGGAGTAAGGTTAGTTCTAGATATTACAGATATGAGTCTGCTGCAGGGGCAGACTGACCATTTAGGCACTCGGGCAGTGCCCGAGGTCCCGGGGTCAGTAGGGGGCCCCATGAGATGCCCCTGGTACCTTTCATAGGCTTTTTTGGGTGTGATTTGAGTGTGGGTGAGGACACAGTGGCCCCATGATCCCCTATTGCCTGGGGGCCCCATGAGTTGTCAGTCCACCCCTGGTCTGCTGGGTATTTCCAAGACATTACCAATGTCCCACATTGCAATGTTGGCACACGCCAGCTTTGTGTCACTAGGCAGTAAAAGCATTCTGTATTAAGAGGGAATTTGAATTCTAGACTCGTTATACAGGATGCTCAAAAAAGGTTTTCTAATAATGTCAGCCTCCAGAGGAATTCTGTTGTTATCGCATGCTTTATTCATGTACATACTCTTAGGGAAATGTACTAGAAGCTGCAGCAAGTTAGATAAAGCCTGCCTTATTTCCTGGTTGCAGGACATCCAACATCATCTAGGACTTTTTTTTCAAGCCAGAGGTGTGGTGTGCAAAAATAAAAACATCAAAGTGAACTGAAATATGTGAACACAAAACTGCACTATGATGGGTCAATATGGTCCTCTCCCATATGGTCCCCTTCCGTACGGGAAGGGGCCTTCCTTGACCCACCTGGGATGGAAGACACCTGACAGGAGAAAGGCTTACACAGGTCTACTTAGCCAAAAGGCCCTACAGACCCCTCTCCTCATGATCAGCAGAAGCCAACCAACGAATACTAGGGGAGGAGCTCTCCCAAAGAGAGACCCCCCCAAAGGCAGGGGCGGAAGGAACCTAAGTGCCACACATCCTCAGCCTAAACATCAGGATAGGGCCGAAGACCCACACCTTACAATCCTTGAGTGACAAAACACACACATAAGTGCAAATTGACATAAAAAAAATGTAAAAGGGGTGCCAATACAGGTGAGGTGGCTAGGCCTTGAAGCCTGGTAACAAAAATTGCCTAGGTCTCCGCCAAAAGGTTTAGCCTATGGGGTGTTGTGTAGAAACAATAAATGGTGCTGTGGTTTAGTACCCTTTCTCACAGTGGTGTTCAAAACACATAGTGATACTAGGATCACCCTTGGGGCACTACTCCCAGGGGGTGCTTAACACTGCAGTTTCTTTGCCTTCTGACACTAGACCAGACAAGGCAGCACCAATCAAATCAGGAGGCACAGGGCCCTTCTGAACCCTCCACACTAGGGATGTACTACCAACCCCCACCTTGCCTTGTGAATTTGGATTCCTTCTCAAGAGGAGGACCCTCACAACCCCCATCATACCAGTAGGGATACTATACAACCAATCATTCCAGCACACCCCTACTGGACACTGATAAGAACAGATACTACACTTGAGTCAAAAGGTAGAGAAGCATCATCTAGCACTTACTGACCCTGGTTGGCCCCTTTCATTCATTGGATTTCAGTTCTTTCACTCACAGATGCTCACCATCAAATATGAGTAATATTTGCGGAGTTCTGCATGCCAATGTAGTCTGCAGGAACTCCCACACCTCAAGATTGGAAGTCAACCATAAAGGCATTTTGATATTTGCATAACTCGTCCCAGAAACAGTCTAGTGTTTGCATCGGGGCACTTAGAGCTCTTGAGAGAAGCACTAAGACAGAGTATTGTAATGTTTTCAGCGACCTATGTAGAGCACCCTGCTGCCCCCCCCACCAACCATGATCTTTCTGCACTGAACAGAGAAGCACATTGACCCAGGAATTATTAGCATGTTGAGAGGTGTATTTTCAGGAAAAGGAAAGTAAAAATATATGCAGATTAAACATCAACTTTAAAGAGTCAGCTTGAACTAAGAAACAAAATATTCTGTTAAATTGCATAGCTGTTAACTATTTGACCTCACAAAATATTTGTGCTTCTTTTCAGCCATTCATTATACTGTAGATACAGTGTGACATTTCCACTGAAGAACCATTCACACTTTTCCAGTTAATTTTAAATGGCATCATAACACTGTAAGGCACACTTACCTCACAGTGCGCTGAAACTCAGGGTGATGCACAACAGTGTGCTGGTGCATTGTCAAAAACAGAGCATATCTGTTTTTAGACATTTTGATGTGATGCCAGCACGCTTTTTGCACGTGTTCCCCAACACACAATACTGTGAACCAAGCCTTAGTCTTGGATGCCTCGATACTGAAAATACTTTTCAAGGGTGTCCTAACTGGAAAAAGGTTGAGAAACACTGCATTAAAATCTGTAGCTCTGAAGCTTCCTATACCATCTCACTATCTCCAGCCTACTAATTGGACTCTCCTGTAAGCCAATTCACACACCTACCCTTTTAGCTCAAAATGACTGAAACATTTTAAAATAAATGCAGTCATTTGTTGTAGAAGAGTGCAGGTACTGTGATTCTCAGCCTAATCACCAGTATGCAGGGGATTATGGGTAATTAATATAAAGAAATATTTCAGGCAGAATTACTACTGCTAATTAAAATATATTTAGTTATATAAAGTTGTTATTGAATGCATATACAGCTGGAATTCCATTTTTTAACAAGGTTTGAATTCTATAACAGATCAATGATTTTCACTCCAAAGCTATTGTGCTGGGATCTGTATGCATAATTCAGACACACAGTACTGATAAATATACAAAACCTATCAAACTTGTTGCTATAGGATATTGAGAGGAAAGTTAATTGGAGGATTACTTGTTAATTAGGGTAAGATGACCAGATTTTCAAAATTAAATCCAGGTACACACTGCTGACCATGCCCACTTTTAATGGGGTAGGGCTAATAGCATGCTGTGCAAAATGATAAGTATGGCCAAATCATGAACAAAAAGTGGAAGGAGGCTTAAAGGGGTATAGTTAAATAAGACCTGAGCCTGCTCTAGGTCAAGGGTGCATAATGTACAATGCAGGGGTCAGTAATGGGTAACAGAGTGCAGGGGTCGGTAGTAAGTAATACAGAATGCAGAGTCCAGGATTAAATACGCAAAGAGTGTGGAGGTTAAAGTAAGTAAAGCACAGAATGCCTCCCAGGCAAAAATTGGTCCCTCCTCCCAATATAAACACTCACCCTCTCTAGGACAAAAATACCTTCAGAAAAAACTCCCCCTTCCTTCCATGAATTGTACTAGCTGGACCTTGGCAATTCATTGCATCTGCTGGTGATTTCCCCAGCAACTCAGATCAGTAGTAACTAACTCAAAGGTCAGGCAAAGTGGAGTACTAAGTAACAGAGAGTGGAGTAGTAAATAGACTGCAGGGATCAGCAGTAAGTGCATTCATGCCCAACTTGTCACTAGTCATGTCTATTTTACTTACAGATACACATTAAATAAATGCAAATGGCACTGGCAATCTGCACAAGCAATAGAAGAGGGGGGCTGATATCATTGAAGCAGGGAAGTCTACCTGCTTTCTTTAGATTTGAATGGTAATCCTGTGACTAAAAAGAATCTGACCCCTTATTATTATTATTATTATACAGTATTTATAAAGCGCCAATAGTTCACTCAGCGCTGTACATTACAGAGGGGGACAGAACATGTGACAGAACAATACCAATACAATGCAAAACATGAGGGGATTGAGGGCCCTGCTCTTTCGAGCTTACAATCTAGGAGATATAATCAGACTTGATCAAGTAAATAACAAACTTATGAATGCACAATCATCTACAGTGCATGTATACACAGTATAGTAGAAGGGACAGTTTAAAAATGTATCACAAAGGTCCTAGGGTCAGTCATACCATAGAAAATACCTCCATAGAGTTGTTAATGTCCTCCAAATGTTTGCATCAGTTAGCTATGCTTTCATCCTATATTCCAAAAACATAAAAACCAGTTAATCAGCTTCCATATAATTTGTCCCTGGAGAATGTGCATTTCTGCATAGCTGTGGCAAGGGCTTCAAACTGTAAATTAATTTTGGGATAGGGACTGCTGAAAATTGTTAAATGTTCCATACATTTAGCAGTAAAATGTACAGGTACTATATATAAAGAAAATGAAACAAATATTGAAAATGAAAAATAATCAACAAAACTAAATCTAATTATCAATAGTTTCTTGCCTTAAAGAAAACCTGTAACAATGTTTTAAAATGCAAAATAGCTCCTCAGCTACAGTCATTGCCAAAAATATTAGCACCCCCCTTTTCTCTTAGATAATGTACCACTTCGCCCCCAAAAATTGTTGCAATTACATTGGTTTAGGCATTCTCATGTTTATTTCTTTTGTTTGTATTGGTATGACACAAAAAAGGGAGAAACAAAAAGCCAAATCTGACACATTCCACGCAAAACCCCAAAAATGGACTGGACAAAATTATTGGCACCCTCAATTTGGGTGGGTATTTGGTAGCACAGCCTTTGGAAAAAATAACTGAAATCAATCGCTTCCTGTAACCATCAATGAGTTTCTTACACCTCTCTACTGGAATTTTGGACCACTCTTCTTTTGCCAACTGCTCCAGGTCTCTCAGAATGGAAGGGTTGCATTTCCTAACTGCCGTTTTGAGATCTCTCCACTGGTCAGTTCAGTATTCTCCAGCGCTTTGTCTTAAACCATTTCTGGGTGCTGTCTGCCATGTGCTTTGGGTTATTGTCCTGCTGTAAGACCCATGACCTTTGATGGTGATCCAACTTGCTAACACTGGGCCCTACATTGCACCCCAGAATTCTTTGGTAGTTTTCAGATTTCATAATGCCATGCACACGGTCAAGACATCCAGTGCCTGAAGCAGCAAAGAAATCCCAAAACATCAGTGAACCTCCACCATGTTTGACTGTAGGGACTGTATTATGTTCTTTAAAGGCTTAATTTCTTTTACTGAAAACCGTAGAATGACGAGCTTTACCAAAAAGTTGTAATTTTGTTTTATCTGTCCACAGCACATTTTCCCAAAAGGATTTTGGCCTCCTCAGGTATGTTTTGGAAAACTCCAATCTGCCTTTTTTATGTTTCTGTGTCAGCAGTGGGGTCCTCCTGGGTCTCCTACCATAGCATCCCTTTTCATTCAGATTGCGAGGTATAGTGCAACATGACACAGTTGTACCCTGTGCCTGAAGGTTATCTTGAATTTGTCTGAAAGTTAATTGAGGTTCTTTATCCACCATTCAAACAATCCTTCGTTGCAATCTTTGATCAAGTTTTTCTCTTTCATCCAAGTGCCATGGGCTGTAAGCTTCTGGACAATGTTGCGCACAGTGGACACAGGGGTGGGTTCAGGTAAGGATTGACGGGGGCTAGACAGAATGGGGAGGCAGAATTCATGAAGGTAAAAGACATTGAGTCTTTAGAACCACTTTAACATTTGTTTTACCTTTCACTAAGGGGTTAAACTATAATTGTGTTAAATATTTTTTTCCTTTCTACAAACAAACTTTTACTACAAGATGTATCAGTGATATCGATGTGAAAGCATGTTGGGCTTTCTGGTGAGAAAGGCCAGCACTGCTTTTATGCTTTTTCATAGACCGTGTTCTCCACCAGGTAAATTGTATGTAAACCCTTTGTAAACCAAAGAACAATTGTTAAAGGAGAAGTATAGCCAAAGCTCTTTTGGATCTTTCAGTTTGTTCTGCACTCCTGTGACCCATTTACAGCTGACAGCAGGCTGAAGCCCACTGTTGGCTGACTTCACTCAGCCAATCCAGGCTGGGGAAAGATCCCGACTTCACAGTTGGGATCTACCCCAGAGTCTGTAGCAGCACCTGGCTCAGCCTCTCAGCAATCTGCTCAGTGCCTGAGCTAGCCGCTCCCTCCCCCTCCATAGCCCAACCTCTCTGCTCACAGTGGCGGTGAGAGCTCAGCGATCAGCAGTCATGTGATCGCTGAGGTCTCACACTTAGAGCTGGCGGGGGACAGATGCAGCATTGGACCGATGCTGCATCCACCTAGGTAAGTGTGATTTGAAAAAAAAAAACAACATCCCTTGTCTTTTAATTTGCTATCTTTTAGACAAGCAAATATACCAGAGAATTTAAATTACCTGTTCATCCTGACAGACATTTTGTGAGCTCATAACATTCTGTGCTATTTACCGCTTTTAACTGTTATTGGTTAACACTGATCATAGGTCTGTCTGTGAACTACAAAAACATCTTGCCACAATTTTATGGAGAAAGGGAGGTTTTCTGTATGTACTTTCTGTCCTGGGTGACAATACTGCTCCTCCACAGATAAAGCTCTAAAGAGTGAGTATCACCCTAGGACAGGATGGAGGGGGATTTACTAAAACCAGAGCACTCAGGTGCAGCTGTGCATGGTAGCCAATCAGCTTCTGACTTCAGCTTGTTCAATTAAGTTTTGACAATAAAACCTGGATACTGATTGGTTTCTATGCAGAGCTGCACCAGCTTTTCCAGGCTCCACTATTAGTAAATCTCCCTGCTGTGTGTTACTGGTAGACTGCCCAAGTGAAAATAAAGAGAAAAAAGCCCATAAATGAAAAGGAATGCAGCTACCACATTTAAGACTAGTAGGCTGCAATATATAACATTTTTGTTCTTGGGTTTAAAATACGTTTGGGGGAATATATAAAGGGTGTCATTGACATTATTGGCACCAAACCTGTCCGTGTCTGCATTTTCTCAGTGTACTCCCACCATCCCTTCCCAGGAACAGTGCCTGCAACACTGAAAGGTGTATGACTGAGGAGTTCTGTTGGGGGGAGAGGTGGAGCTTGATGGGGAACTGACAGCGTATGGTAGTGGGCAGATACATTCAGTATAATAGCGGCTTTCAAATCCTCCCGCTGCTGTGTGCCATTAATCAAAAGGCAAAGCTGATGGGGAACTAATCTCTCAGCTCCCCATCAAGCTCTGCCCTCAACATCACCTGCATCACCATTTACATTTACCTTTTGGCCAGGGAATCTCCCAGCCGACAGCTACAGTAAATGGGGCCCAGGATACAGCTCTGAGCGGGAAGCTGTTACATACATGACAGCTTCCCAGCACAGGCTAGGCACACTCTGAGTACTGACATACATCTGTATGCCAGCTCAGAGTCGGTCTTAATTACAGCAAGTTTTCTAATTTAGGAACTGCTGGTAATTCTTTCAGAATCTGTCCCTGCCATAGCATCAGCTTCTTAAAATGGAGGTAGTAAGAATCTGAATTTCGCGCACGTCAGTAATGGTGCAAAGGCTTGTCAAAATTAGACACAGGATCTAGGGGGGTGCTGGGGGTGGGCTGTGCCCCCACCCAGGTCTCTGAGAGTGCATTCATCGATCTATAAGCCAGTCTGATGGGGGCAATTGATATAAGGAGGCAGAATGAACAGAACACTCCATGTAGAGGGGCACTGTGATGGGACTTACCTGATGTAAGGGGGCACTCTTATTGGGACAAACCATTTAAGGGGGCACTAGGATGGGGATACCTGATGTAAGGGGGCACTAGGATGGGGATAGCTGATGTAAGGAGGGGACTGTGATGGGGACACCTGGTGTAAGGAGGCATGCTGGTGGAGACACGTGATGTAAGGGGGCACTCTAGTGGGACGCTGATGTAAGGGGGCAGTCTAGTGGGACCCTGATGTAAGGAGGCAGCCTGATGAGGACCATTATGTAAAGGGGGACTCTGATGAGTACTCATGAAGTAAACAGGGACTCTGATAGGGACACCTGATAGAAGGGGACACAGGTTCTGCTTAATTACTCTAATCTATTGACAGGCTTATACATACTAGTGTCTCCCAGGTCATGACACTGTGTGACAGACTGTCAGTGACTCACACACAATGTATGTTGACATTGTGCCCCTAGACTTTCTTTTACTGCATCCTCAAAAAGGCTAGATCCGGCCATGGACACAAGTAATTCTTAAGGGAATTACCACCAGACAAGTGTCACTAGAGCTGTTTTGAATTTATTTTTCTAATTGTAGGGCACTGCGTCTTTCAGTGGAGGAAGGGTGTATGTCTCTCCTCAAATGAATCCAAATCCTATTTTTAGGACCATAACTATAATTATGAGACTTCACAGAGTACAAAATGTGCACAGAGCTCCAACTTCTGTAGAAGGAAAAAAGTTAAAAGGCAAAGGAAGAAACAATAAAAGAAAAGACCAAGAAAAAAATATTTAAAAACCCCCAGCATATTTCATTTAATGAAGATTTACACTGCAAGCACAGTTTATATGTTTTGGACTAAATCCTCAACCATATTCTAATATGGAGATTCACTAGAATAAGAAAGAAGCTAAACACGCCTCAGGTGAGAATCAGCAGATTGACAGGCGGGTCTATCTGGATATAAAATTATTTGTTTCAAAAAAAGCATGTACGTAACTGTTCTAAATGGACATCTGGAGATTTGGTATGAAGTGCTCACCTCAAAAGAAAAATTTATGTGTGCTGCATTTTAGATGGATGCTAATAATTTATGATTGCTGTTTCTGCAAAGCGGAAAGCACATTGCTGCCACTTTTCCAGTGTACAAGCCCATAAACCTGACTTATGCTCATCTGATTAAACTACATCCAGGCGTGTATTAATTGCATCCTCCATCTTAATAGAGCTTTCTATGTCGAAAGAGAATACAGATGAAACATGCAGCATAATTAATTTCTAGACCGATTCACTCAATAAATATAACAATCCTTTTCAAAGTAAATGTTGCTACTTATTTTTTTGGAGTTTGCAAACTAAATGTGCCCCTATAGAAGATGGCATTCAGATTTGTCTGTCAATCACCGGGGATCCAATTTCCTACTAAATGAAACTCATCTTTACTGCCATAGAAATAAAAATTCATTCAAAACAGCCAAATCTGAAGGAAGCAATTTATTGAAAGTGTCAGGTTTGCATAAATTAGGCTGAAGAGGATAGTGGTAATGGCCTCAGCCTCTGGAAGGAATACTCAGAGCAGATCTCGCCTGAACAATTAAGACAGAAATTTTTCTTGAGGAGGTGAACATGCTGTAACGCTGATTAAACAGGTGGGCATCAGGGATGAGCTGTCGTATCAATTTATCAAACCTTCAAACTTTGCAAGAGCAAACTTTGTCTAATTTGGGGCAACTTTTACTTGTGTTGATGGCATAGCTGGCAAGACACTTGCTACCATACAACAAGCTTCAAAACATTTTCTGAATAAGTCAAAGTCACAACATGTTGAGTGTTATACAAGCCCCAAGGCCAAAACTTTTTTTGTCTCTTTATTAATAAAGGTCTGCAGCATATACAATCGTTTTAAAAGCACTCACTCAAAGGTATAAAAAGGTTGAAAAAACGAAATATCAATGAAATTAAATACAATATATTTAAAAAAAAAATGACAGATGCTATCATGACAAATGGTGACTCACTCCCCAAGACACCATGCTCAGCAGTTAATGGAGTTCATTCATTTTTGGTAAGTACAATAAGTACCATACCATCTCTACCATGGCCACCTATAACACATGCATTTAAGACAAATAGTACATTTCTAAAAATGTTCAACTGCCATACTAAATACTTCACAGCATATTTACTTACATTACATATTTACCTACATTACATTCATTACAGACAAGTACAATACCAATGAGCACTTTTCTTGTAATAGTTTCCTTTAGAACTACCTGTGCCTAATTTGGGCAAACATTTACACTAGAATTGGTAACAATACTGACATGTGCAACAAATTCAAGTATTTCTAACTACTGTCACTTTAACCACTTGCCTACCGGGCATTTATACCTCCTTCCTGCCCAGGCCAATTTTCAGCTTTCAGCGCTGTCACACTTTGAATGACAATTGCGTGGTCATGCAACATTGTACCCATATGGAGATTTTATCATTTTTTTTCACACAAATATAGCTTTCTTTTGCTGGTATTTAATCACCAATGGGTGTTTTATTTTTTGCACTATAAACAAAAAAATAGCAAAAAATGTGAAAAAAAAAGTTTTTCTTTGTTTCTATTATAAAATTTTGCAAACATGTAATTTTTTTCCTTCACTGATGTGCGTTGATGAGGCTCCACTGATAGGCAGCACTAATGGGCACTGATAGGCAGCACTGATGAGGTGGCATGGATAGGCAGCACTGATGAGGTGGCACGGATAGGCAGCACTGATGGGCATGTACTGATTATGCTGCACTGATAGGCGGAACTGATGGGCACTGATAGCACTGATGGGTGGCACTGACTGATGGCACTGCTGGGCACTGATGGGCAACACTGCTGGGCAGCACTGATGGGTGACACTAATGGGTGGCACTGCTGGGCACAGGTGGGTGGCACTGCTGGGCACAGGTGGGTGGCACTGCTAGGCACTGCTGGGCACAGGTGGGTGGCACTGCTGGTCACAGGTAGGTAGCACTGATGGGCACAGGTGGGTGGCACTGATGGGTACAGGTAAGCGGCACTGATGGGCACAGGTAGGTGGCACAGGCGGGTGGCACTGCTGGGCACTGATCATCAGTGCCCTGATGATCAGTGCCGATCACTTCTCTGACAATTGCCGGTTATCAGCAGTACTTTCCTCACGCTGTGACAGCCTGAGGAAAGTGCAGCCGAAAACCGGCAACTGTATTTACCCGGTGATCTGCTGTGTCATTGGACACAGCTGATCACGTTGTAAAAGGCCACTGTGATTGGCCATTTATCGTATCACGTGATCAGCTGTGTCTATAGGACACAGCGATCACCAGCAGTGCCGGGTGCACGCCGATGGGAGCGCACAGGGGGCGTGTTCTGGAATGACGTCCATGGACATCCTCCCAGAACTAAACAACTGCACTGTAGCTATCTTTCAGCTATAGCGTGGCAGGGAAGAGATTAAGGGCTTGTTTACATGTGCTTCAAAATGTGATTTTGGACACGCTTTTTTGAAGTGCTCTGAATGCCAATCAAAGCCCCTAAATAAAATGGTAAGTTTACAGTCCTGTTTATATGTAGCTTTTGCTTTGCTTCAAAAGTTATACCCCATGTCGCTTGCTTGGTGCGTCAAAGCATCTCCGAAGCCTCCCTAGAAGTCTATGACAAAGCTTGCCTGCAGCACCTGCAGCTTTGGAGAGGCTTTTATTCAGATTTAGCATTGCTTTGTTTTGGAGATATTGCAGGTCTGAGATATCCCAGGAAGCACGGTAAAACCCAAAAGCGAACCTTTCCATCCAGATTTAAAGTTAATAGAGTCACTGATTGACTTTTAATTTCAAATAAGTGTACCACTAAGGAAATGTATTTATTGGAAATAAACGCAATATTTATATATACAGTATTATATATACAGTATATTATATAAAAGGCTATTCTGTCTGTGTATTCTTTTCACTAGATAACAAGTTATGTTTTCAGAAGCAACGTAACATATAGTATTTCTAGCTCATACACTATATAGTTAAAGGTTTGTGAACACCTGACAATAATACCCAGATGAGCTTTTTAGACATCCATTCCAAATCATAGGCATGCTGCCACTAAACCCCCCCCCCCCCCATGCTTTATGATTATAACAGCCCCCATTCTTCTGGGAAGGCTTTCCATGAGATTTTAGAGTGTTTCCTATATTGTACGACAACAGCTGGCTCTCAGAAAGGCGTTATCAGCAGTCACTTCTGGATCATGTGTATATATTCTGGGAGTGTCTGGTGCACACTTAAATCTGGTGTGCAACGTGAAGTAGCAGGAAAGTGAGCGGGTTCAAGCAGAGCAGAACACACTGCACACATGGTGTGAAAATTGGGAACACTATAATAGAAGGTGAGCGGGGACTGGAGAGAGAGGAGTGAGTGGCAGAGGATCAGCAGAGCTGGGGGACCGGAGCAGAAGAAACTAGCAATGTCACACAAGCTGCGCAGCGTGGAAGCAATATAGTGGGAGGTGAGACCAGAGAGAGAGGAGGAACAGCAGACCAGAGGATAATCAGAGCTGGGGGTTATCACTGAGTGGGGGATCAACAAAGCTGAAGGTTTCTACTGAATGGAGCATCAGCAGAGCTGGAAGTACTACTGAGCAGGTGATTTGCTGAACAAGGGTACTAATAAGCTGGGGATCTGGTGAATGAAGGCACCAATGAGCTGGGGATCTGCTGAACAGGGGTACTAATGAGCTGGGGATCTGCAGACTGAGGGAGCTACTGAGCTGGGTTCTACTGGGCCCCTTTAAAACAAATAGAAGTCAACACACACACATAGCATTTGCCAAGCTTCATTAAAACTTCAAAAAAGCATCACTGAAGCATCACTGAAGCATCACCGAAGCATCAAAACATAAAAAAAATCATGTTGAAGCAAGTGTAAATGAGCCCTAGGAACCTGTCACTGTGGCAGCAACAGATTAATAAGAAATTACAGCCAATTTGCAGATTAGAAAACTGTCAGTAATTAAGACCATCTCTGAGCTAGCATACAGCTCACAGTGGGGCATTTCTGTGCTGGGATACTGCCATAAATGTGACAGCTTCAATCCCCAATCAATCCCCAGCTGCATTCAGCTGTTATTTAAAAAAAAAGCTACTGGTATACTCAGCTGGGAACAAGTGAAATATAAAAATTACAGTCAATGGCTGAAAAAAAAAGATACTTATCCTTGTGTTAAAGCTCTGTGAATTGAGCCTTTTGATACATAAGTTTTAATTAGACCGAGGTTAAAGGCTAGTCTAGTGAATTTTCCACCTTAGTAATATAAGATTTGGCGTATCTCTATTCCCATATACAGTATCTTCCACCACATTTTTTAGTAAAACAGATCAAAGTCGTAGTGCACATTTGGTCACAATAGAGCATAATACTTTCTATATAATAAGAGGTTTCCTAACCCACTGCTGAACTGAGAACAAAAACACGTCAAAGAAAAGTGTGACATTCTGATTGGCAAAAAATGGCATTAAAAGGTGATAGATTTCAATCTTTAAATTTGCCATTTATGGTTCAGTTGGTTAGTAGTGAAAAACAAGGATTTTTCCAGAGGCAGATCCCTCAAACCTGGAAATCAGGAACATTTGAAAACTATGCAGTATGGGTATACTTGTCATTTCTATTGGTTAGCAATGATCTCCAACTATAGGTTCACACCTATGCAGTTTGCATTTGATCCAGTTCTGCAGTGCTTTTTGGGGTACGTTTTTGCAGCATTTTGCGTTTTTTCCAACTTGTTGCTGGGCAGATTAAAACACAAAACGCATCAAAAACGTGTTAAAAACGCATCAAAAATGCACTACATGCTTTTCAGCAGCATCTCCATTGAAGTCTATAAAAGCAAAAAAGCAAAGTTTTGCGTTTTAAAAAGTCCCGGACCCTTTCCAAAAAACACACTGGGTGAAAACGTGGAGATGTGAACCTGTTCTATAGGAAATCATGTTAAATGGACTGCTGTGCATTTCTGCAAAACGCAACGGAAATTGCATAGGTGTGAACCTAGCTTAAAGTTGATGTTCTCCATGTGTTACATTCTGTATGTATCATCACTTACTCTTACATTCTTAGCCTACTAAGAATACTGATCTTTTAATCCAGATTCTTTCATATGTCAGTCCATAAACTAATGAAAAGCTGTCATTAGGACAGCTGTCTTTAAAACATGCCACAAGGAAGTTGCTACAAATCAGTAGTGAAGTGTATTATAATAAAAAAAACAAACTATTAAAACTATAGACTGCAGCAAACTCCAGTACCACTGCAACTTGCTACAGATATCTAACATTAAACTATATAGGTGTCCTTTTTGCCATTACTTTTAACAGGGATTGGATATGTAAAGATTTTTAAAACTCTATAAAGAGCCTGAGACATGAACACAAGGTAATCATCTACAAATTGAGTGAGCCCATAGGTTTAAACCTCATTGCTACTCCTTGGATGTAAATATTCTTTCTCATCAGGCTACTTTCACAATGAGGAGTTTTTCAAGTGTTTTTGCATTACAAAAGTGCCTGAAAAGCTCAAGAAAACAGCTTCCCTATGTATATCTATGTATGTTTTCACACTGAGGCGTTGCGCTTGCGGTGCAGTGTAAATACTCCTGCTTACAGCATCTTTGGGGCATGTTTGGGGAGTTGAAAAAAAACGCCCCAAAAACGCCTCTACCCATTGAAATCAATAAAAAACACCTGAAAAACGCCTCTGAGAAGCATTTTTGGTACAGTTTTAAATCATGCGTCCTTTAAAAAACGTGGTAAAACCGCCTATGCGTTTTTGAGGTGTTTGTGCGGCGGATCAGTGTGATAGTAGCCTTAGGGTAATTGCCAGGTGTTTAATCACCAGGACATGTAAATCAAGAAATGAGTGCCAACAAACACAAGTTCTGGTAAAAATAGGGAAGGGTAATGATCCCATTTGATCTAATCTTGGCTGTGAAGTATATCATCATTTCTCAATATTATGGGTGTTTTTATGCCATTATGTCTGAGAGCGGACCCTCCTTAGATATTAAATGCAATAAACTGTATATAATAAACAGGACGCAACATGATGAGTTGAGTTACTCTAGAGAGTTTGCAGAAAAGAAAATTAAGGGGGAAGGGACATAGAAAAGGGCATCACTGTTTGTAAGGAGCTCTGTCCCACAAATTTTTACTAATCTGTTAAGACTGAAAGGTGATGTATCATGGGAGTGACCTACCTGTTGGAATTCCCAAGAAACTCAGACCAAGTAGACTAGTCTTCGAAATCAAACACCAATTCTAAATGGACAAATGTTTTAATTACAAAATTGGTTGCGTAGCAATTAATATTTTAGGAACACTTACTGTGTCTCAAAGAAAAATATGTACAAGTTTCCAAATGACATTTTAATTAAATTAATACGAGATATTAATTTTTTGTGACAGTTCCTTTTGGCAAATTATACATGACAGTATTGAATTTTTAAAGGAAAATGATATGAACTGCATAGCACAGCCATAAATAAACTATATCTTAGTATAGCCATTAATCAAAGCAGTAAGGTATCGCTTCAAGGAACATTATTATAAACACAGTAATTCTCATCCATTTTTCTAGTCATGGACTTGATTTATATGTGAGAAACATGTGTCACTACATGACTTCCACGAACAACTGCATAGATTAAAACAAATGTCAACACAAAATCGCTGGATATACTTTACATGCGGAGGCTGATTACCATGCTGACTTTGCAATAAAATGAGGGAGCCCCATTGGTTTTATAATTCATTAAATTAGGCAAGCTAAACCTATATTACACATATTAGTTTTTACTTTTCTCAGAATTTAAATGTATATAAACCCTAACTGGGTGACGTGTAGTTTTCTAAAGCATTGGGTATCATAAAATATTTTTCTCATTTAAAATAATTATTTTACACCTTTAATTAATTTTTTTTGTACCTCATTGTTGCTGACCTGCATTAGCCTCTTCTAGCCACTTCCTGTCTTAGGCAGGCCATGCATGATTCATTTTCTTTCATTCAACCGGTAGATTTAACAAAAGGAAATTAACTGATTTCCCCATCCACATTCGATGTGGATGGGAGAATCCATCCCGTGGAGCTACTGTATTCTGACAGTGGGGGAGCTTCCCTGCCATCAGAATACACTCATCGGCACCGCCTACTAAAGCTGGCGACACTGTTTGAGTGAAAATTTTCCAACAGGTTGGTTGTACAGAAGTTGAGAGATCGACTTCTGTACAACCAGCCTGCCCACAGATGGATTGCAATTTGAGTGGTCCTTGCTGAACCAACCAAATTTCAATCTATCTATGGCCAGGTTAAAGCAACTGTTTCAGTGTTGTCTGCAAACCATTACTATGGAACAGCTATTTGATACTGATAACAGTGGGCCATGTGTAATGTGTGTTAGTACAGCTGCCTGTAGTTTCTACTAGGGGAGCATGTGAAAGGTGGCAATGCAGGAGCAAAATGTGGAAATAGTTGTTATCACTTCATAACAGGAAGTATGTGAACAAAGATTTTCATGGCAGAAACATCACATTAGATGTTTAGGTATTTTTTTATACTAGTATTGGCGGTGATCAGCAACATATAGTGGGACTGTGATAGTGTGGTGGGCAATCCGACACTAATTGAAACTTTTGGGAACTGACTATGCCACTGACATCACCAGTGACACTAATACAGTGATCAGTGCTAATAATATACACTATCACTGTATTAATGACACTGGCTGGGAAGGGGTAAACATCTATAAACAATCAAGGGTTAAGTGTGTGCCTAACAATGTGTAATGCATGCAGGTAGAAGAATCACAGAAATAGTTTCCTCTGTACAGAACCCTGTGTTGTTTGGACTGTGATTGGACACAGACAATCAGCATGAATCATTGTACAAAGGAAACCAGCGCTCAAATCTTCATGCAGACTAGAAAAAACTTTAAATGCCAAACGTTGAGGTGCAGCTCTTCGAAGACCGGGAAATCTTGGTACTGGTAAACAAAAGCAAAAACAGGGTGCACTCTCATCAAATTTATTTAAAAAACATATAGATGTATACTCACAAACCAAAGAGAATAAAAACAGAGCAGATAAATCCGTAATGTCAGTCCAATGGAATGATAGACCCTTGTTGGGGTAAGCTAGCGCGTTTCGGGAGACGCACTCCCTTCTTCAGAGCTAAAATGTAAACCTGCTATTCCAACATTTATAAGCCATAAAATGGTAAAGAGGACGCAACCACACACCCCCATACACATGACGGACCAATCAGAGTTGAGCCAATCAAAACCACAGGACTAAGTCCTGCTGTGTTCAATCATAGCAGACCTGGAATATAGCTGCAACGTACAGGTATGTTACAATGCCTGTACAAGCTGCCCGTCTGCAGTAAATTTCCTTGCAGAGGATCAGCAAGCGGTGAAAAAGAGTAAACACAGGTTTAAAAAGAATGAAAACAACTTTTAAAATGACTTTACCATGTCAAAGCTTACATGCAATTAAAGTAATTATACTGTAATTATTAAAATGAACCTCTACTCGAAAAGTGAATGTTTGTGGTCATTAAAGGAAGATAGGGGTGCAGGGGGAATTGTCAGACCACTAAAAACCAGGGTTGTTGTATTGATTGACAGAGCAGTGGAATGACTCCCTAATATGCATATGGAAAGTAAAATAGTTTAAAAATGAACAGCATATTTATAACTGTATATGCAGCCTGGCAGTTTTACTGTGATGAATACAGAGGATTCAGTTCAGCTTTATTGTTTGCAAAGTAAGCCCACTGAAATTAAAGTGTTAGTTCACCTATACAGAAAAAATGTGAAGGTGAACTGGCCCCCTTGCACTTACATCTGGGGTTGCTGAGCTGTCAGCACCATCACAGCCACTCCAGCTGTTCAGGGATTGGACATCCTCGTTCTTCTCCCTCTTCTCTGTCAGCGCCTCCAGGACAGACCTAATGGATCCTGATTGGTCAGCAACGTCACAGTGGGTTATGGCATGGCAGTGTTAGTTCACCTTTACAATATTTCTGTAAAAGGTGAGCTTACCCTTTCATTGCAGATACACACTAGGTATTTTTGTGCATTTTCACGTACCAGCACCATGGAAAACCTTTATTTTTGAATATGCATTCATCATGTTGCATAACACATGAATAATGGCTTACATTTAAAAAAATATGTAGGGTCATGTGAAAACATGCAGAAACATATGTCCTAGATTGTAAGCTCTAACGAGCAGGGCCCTCTGTTTCCTCTTGTACCAAATTGTATTGTAACTGGAATGTCTACCTTCATTTTGTAAAGCGCTGCGCAAACTGTTGGTGCTATATAAATCCTGTATAATAATAATAAAAAATGAATGTTTCTTCTCACATGTAGGTATACACAGACCATAATGGATAACTGTATGTTTACAAAAACAAAGTATACTAGCATTAGGTACACTGTGTGCAAACAATAAACGTGCATCTTGTGATGCCAGCAAGGCATTTTGGCACATGCTTGGTATGAATCATATAGGGTGTGGTCTGCCAAAGGCTGATCTTCATTCTCAAGGAGGAAGCCTGAAAAAGGTTCTGCCCATTCAGCTTGAGCTCAGATAGTGCCATAAACAGCTTATAGGAACAGCTGTACTGGAACTTGTAAACATTACACAGCTGCATAATTGCTGTACTGGGTACCATTGCTTAGTGCTAGAATTACAAGGTACTTAATTTATTGCATACATGGCAGTCCTCAGTGTTTCTCATAGCATCTTACTTTATTTTTCAAACACAGTCATATTTTCAAGATAATATCTAGTTTTGCAGACAGTTTGTTTTGCAAATATAATATTATTTTTAAAAATTTAACTTTTCCTATATGCTCAAAATATCTGAACACATTTAGAACTGAAGCAATTCAGTTTATTTGAATGCAGTGGGCAGATCTCCCCGAAACTGTACAGTCTGTAATCTCCAACATTCAAACTGAGCAGCACAAACATGAAGAGATAAAAATGTTGCAGAAGATGTTCTTTGATTGTGGGGATAGTGTGTGATTAAAAACACCTAGCATATCTTGGAACACCTACAGTGTTCATCACTGGCTAAAACAAAATATCCCAGCATTCTGGTTTAAACCTGCCACTTAAGAGCCAAAAGACACTGTTCTATAAAGTATACTTTAGTAAGCTTTACAGAGAAGTTCATAACAACTCCAGATTCCCCAATAGTGTATTTACAATCTCAGAAACAGTGTCCCTAGGAGCACATTAATAAAACAGGACTTTTGAACTCATCATAAAATAATTTCCTTGCAGTTCAATAAGGGGAACAGGATTAGAAGAATTCAGGAATATTGGAACCAAAGCAGTCCGGCTGAGGAACCGGTAACACAGTACTAACAGCCCGAGATAAAACAACAGTGAAAACAAAAACACTGGAGATGCCTGCAGCTTAAGATCTGCCTGCAGGACCTTATGCCAAAGCTTTCATCCAAAGATGCTTTAACATCTGTCTGCTAGAACTTGGAGAATGTTTGAACAGAAGATCAGGTTGATGCCTATGCCTATAGGCCAAATCTTGTAGAGTGCACTTTAACAGAAAAGGGTGGGACCCTATTTATAAGCTGGTAGATTTGAACAATGACCTGCCTAAACCACTGAGAAATGGCAGAATGTGAAGCGGGTAGTCCGTTGCGAGGACCTTCAGGAATGACAAAAGAGTAAGTCAGTCTGTCTGACAGAAGATGTTGCTAAAAGCTAGACATGAAAAGCTCAAACCACATCCATGCAATGGAGAGATATCTCCTTGGAATGAACCAGAGTGGGACAGAGAGATGAAAGAACTAGTTGGACAAATTTGAAAGAACAATGTCCTGGTCAAGGTGGAAGGTAAAAGAGGCTCTGAGCCTCAAAACAACCTTGTTTTTGTAAAGAGTCAGAAAGGGTCCAACAGAGGTGATGGCAACTTTATGAGCTAGAGTAGACAAATAAATATTTCTGACAAGTTCAGAATGTGATTTTTGAAGAGCCAAGAGAAACAAGTTAAGATCTCAAAGAATCACTGGATGCTGTACAGGTGGAACTACGTGAACTACACCATGTACATAGGTCAGGATGAGGGATTGTGAAGTAACAGGTCTTTGGAACAAAACTGAAAGAACTGAAGTTTGTCTCCTAATGGTACTTAAGGACAAATGTTGATCCAGTCTGGCTTGTAGAATGGTCAGGATTCATCATATCGATTATTTTCTGGGATAAAAGTTTGGCACCTCCCACCAGGCAAAGAATGTCTTCCATGTGTGATATTAGACCTGGCATGATGTGGACTTCCTAGCTTTCAAGAGAGTAGGATTGAGCCCTGTCTCTTAAGACATTGGCTTTAATTGCCAAGCTGTCAAAGCTGGCAACCATGAAGCAGGGTGGTAAACTGGTCCTTGGGACAGAAGATCTGTACGATCTGAGACAGCCGATGGGATGTTTTCTAGGAGTCTGACAGGGTTGGGTACCACATCCTCCTGGACCAGTTCAGTGAAATGGGAATCACCATAATACCCTCCATCTCAAAATGTTTAGAGCAGACGAAGAAGGAATGTCAAAGAAGGAAAGGTGTATATCAAGCTGTATTCATTCAAAGGGTGGTAAACTGGTCCTTGGGACAGAAGATCTGTATGATCTGAGACAGCCTATGGAATGTCTGCCAGGAGTCTGACAAGGTTGGATACCATATCCTCCTGGACCAGTTCAGTGAAATGAGAATCACCATAATGCCCTCATTCTTGAAATGTTTAGAGCAGATGAAGAAAGAATGTCAAAGAAGGAAAGGTGTATATCCAGAAGTATTAATTCAAAGGAGCCACCAGGTCATCTAATGTTTCCTTTGGTGGATCCCTTCATCTGGAGACAAACCTGTCTTGTTTGTTGCTGAACCTGGAGACTTGGAGGCCCAAATCTAGCATCCCTCATCTCAGAGAAAGATCTCTGAATACTGCTGGTTAAAGAAACCATTCCCCTGTGTCCAGACACTATCCACTTAGGCTGCTTGCCAATTGTAAACACCTGGAATGAGGAAAGCAGATAATGCTGGAATGTGAAGTTCTACTCAAGCTAGAATGCATTCTACTTCTCCCACCACAGTAAGGCTTCTGGTTCCTCTCTGAGGCTGATATATGCCACTGCTTTGGCACTGACTATACTGTACAATTAAACAGTCCAATGTTGGACTGAGAGACAAATCGCTTGGAGCTCCAGAATGTTGACAGGTAGACAAGCGTCCATTGGCGACCAAGTACCCTGTACTGTGAAGGTGTCTAAGATGCCACCCCAACCTGTAGAGTTGGCATCTATTGTGTGAATCGTCTATGATAGTGGTCCTTGTTGTCAAACAAATTGGTAAACCGACTGACTGTACCATCCTGTCCCATGCAGCCAGAATCTTTAGTTGCAGTGTTCTGGAGTTGAATTGGGCATATGGGAATTCCTTGAAGGAGGCAACCACTAGACCCAGAACTCTCATGCAGAAGGGTAGAGTTGGACAACTCCTGAACTGTTGGATTCAGATCTGCAGATGAAAAATTAGGAGTTTCCTTTTCAGAAGTAAAATGCTGGACTGAGCAGTATCTAGGATCAGACCCAGGTATTCCAAGTGACAAGTCAGTAACAATGTTACATATACTGTTGTGGGCTCACAGCAAACCAGAGGTAGCTTTGATGTACTAGAAAGATCGGTACATGCAAGTACACATCTTTGATGTCCACAGAGACTAGAAAGTCTCCCTGATGGAGAGAGGGTATTCTCACCTGTAGGATTCCAAGTGCTTTTTGCAGTTAAATGAAACATTGAGTGCTCTGAGATCCAGTATGGGAACAATAAAAATGCTTAAGCAGACACAGAGAAACCTTTCTGCTTTAGGAACAACAGAGATAAGTTGGAAGATTTGACAACATATAGCAGAGCAGAGACAAAGACTAAAAAGCTTGTATCCCCTGGAAACCTCTTCTTTAACCCCTGCTAATATATTTTCCCTACTTTGGGAAGTGAATTTGTTTGCAGGTTTAGAGGACTTGAAAGCCTAGGATTTATGACTAAACTGGGTTTAGGGTTTAGATTTGGGCCTGGTATAGAGACCTGGAAGGAAGGAAATATTTTTGCCTTCATGGGACAATGAGGTTTGCAGGACTGAGGCTTAGGCTTCTTTTGTCTTAATTAAAATGTTTTACATTGTTGTTCTGCAGACCATTATTTTGGCCAAAGAATCCTCTGCCTATTGATAGATAGGAGACTGGAAAGGAGAGGGCCAATTTTGACTAAGCTGTCCATGCAATGCAGCAGGCATGATAAGTAATTGGTCCATAACTGCCCCACAGCTGTTGCAGTTGCAAAAATGCCAGAATTAGACACTGGAGAGGAAGGAGTATAAGTATAATTAAGGCCCATGTGTTTTGGGTCAGCTATCATGGTGGAAATTTTGGTCATAATATTCTATATAGCTGAAGAAAGCTCCTCCCTGCAGAGAGCAGAAGAGAAAGTCATCCCTGAGGGAGCTAGTGAAAACTCTGAAGAGTGTGTGGAAACGGACCCAAGCTATCAGTGTGAGTTCCTCTAGGAGGAATGCTGCAGGCTGCCTTGGAGCTGCTAGAGGATCATAAGCTGTAAAGGCCCACAGGATCGCTCCTTTTGTGCTTGGGATCCGACATACTGAGGTACAACTTAGGCAATTTATGCACAGCAAAAGCACGTGAGCTACTCACAACTCACTGTGGAGGCAAAAAAGGTCACATGGCTCGAAAGTTATTATAACACTGTTAAGCTGCAGCAAGAACACATCAAAGAAAACTCGTGACCCTTGCAAGCAGAGCAATGGCACTACACAGCCTCTTGCTGCAAAGTGGGAAAAGGCAGTATGAGTGCTCATATGATACATTCCTAAATACCCCAATGCATTAACCCTTTCAGGAAATAGTGATACTGTGCCATGCTTATAGTGGGACAAGCCCCAGACTTACCACAGTCATAGGCTTGAAGGGCGTTCTGCAGCTAACAAGCATAGTAACTAAGTACTGGAGAGTACCGCATGCAGAACCCAGTGAACATGTCACATGCATTATTTGCCCCCATTTCAGGCATACCAGGCATACTCCTCAGGGATTCTTCAGGGAGCAAGATCACACCAGAGGCTGTGTCATGGCCCTGGATCTGTAAAGTGATCTACGGCTAACAAACCAGAATACAAGTGACTGGGGAAAGCAAGATCTGGGTACGGCCTCCAAGGTGGCACCAAGAATCAGCCAATCCAGATAGCTGCATAAGCAGTCCCAGCTCAGCAATTTAAAGTGGAAATTCACTCTTTCAATCACCATGGAATATTTTTAATTTTTATGCTGCTAACATTAGTTCCTGGTATCCGTGCCTAGGCAAATTATGTCATACATTCCAGCAGTCTTCAGGAGGGGAAGGAGGGTTCTCAGCTCAGCCTATGCCTGAGCTAAAGGCAGATAGATTCCAGGAAGTAAATGCTGCATAACCATCTGCCCTTACTCAAGGCAGCCACTGCCAGAAATGCCAGGGGGCATTTTTCAAAATGATTTCTCACAAAATAAATCATGGAGACCTGGCTGGATGGGTGAGTTTGTTTTGAATATTAAAAATTAATTAAGTAGCATTGTTGGTTTGCGGTGCTCATATGCAGAACAGTTCCACTTTAACAAAGAAACGTGATCAAAAGAAACATTGTCTGAAAATATTAAAATATCTAGAAACAATGGGTAAATGTTTGTCAAAAAATGTCCATCCACCTAGGACACTGGCAAAAAACTGAAGCATCATGAGAGTGGAGGGGTTATACTTGGCTGCCTAATAGATTTGTTAATGCCAAATTTGTCCTGAAAGGAAGCAGTATAACTCAGTGTTTTTGAACTCTACTGATTCTTTGTATCTTGATGAATAATTAAATAAATATGAACGTAAAGTGGAACGAAACAGATCAATTTCATTGTTTCCCAAAACAGTTCAATTCATGTGCTTATGGTAGCTTTCAACTGAACTATCAAGCTATCATATGACTAGTGTTATAGCTGATCACATTTGCAGCATCATGGCAACCGCAGATCAAACAGAGACTAGGATGGCAGCTTCCTTTATTGTAAAGGATAGGAAGGTTTAATTCCTCTTTAAGACTGCACTCTAGTGTCAGGAAACACCTACTTAGGTGTTTTTCATTTCATTACACTATGTTACTTAACCTGTTGTTGATAGTCACCTCATTTGCCACACCTTTTACCATGTTTTAAAAAGGTGACTCTAACTGCAAGGCAGCATGAGATTAAAATTCCCAATAAAATTTACCCTTACAGAAAAACTCCATAAAATACTACTAATTTCTAATTTGTTTTCTTAAACTGCAAAAACAACCCTGCTATATACAAAAATGTATATTTTCATGGTGGTATCTTGATCTTTGCCATCTTTGTGATCTAAGGTTGTTTTGAAAAAGGTTTAAATTGACAGAAACTAGCTGCATGTATGACCAACTTTCTGAATATGTCTTTAACAGCCACACAGATTAATAAAAACAGCATTCCTTTTGGTTTTTTCCTGCCTCTGCAAATCAATGATAACAGGTCTGAATCAAACAAAAATACATACAAATCTGTTTTTCCCTTCTGCCAACATGAGTGGCCAGGGCTTATCCTATTCCTAGTTCTATTCAGATAGGCAGCACTGATGGGCACTGATAGGAGGCACTGATAAGCGGCACTGATGATGCTGCACTGATAGGCGGCACTGCTGGGCACTGATGGGCGGCACTGCTGGGCAGCACTGATGGGCGGCACCGCTGGGCAGCACTGATGGGTGGCACTGCTGGGCAGCACTGATGGGTGGCAATGCTAGGCACAGGTGGGTGGCACTGCTGGGAGGCACTGCTGGACACAGGAGGGTGGCACTGATGGTCACAGGTGGGTAGCACTGATGGGCACAGGTGGCGACACTGCTGGGCACTGATCATCAGTGCCCTGATGATCAGTGCCGATCACTTCTCTGACAATTGCTGTGACAGCCTGAGGAAAGTGCAGCAGATAACCAGCAACTGTATTTACCCGGTGATCTGCTGTGTCATTGGACACAGCTGATCACGTGGTAAAAGGCTGCTGTGATTGGTCGTTTACCGTATCACACGATCAGCTGTGTCTGTAGAACACAGTGATCACCAGTGGTGCTGGGTGTGCAAGGGGCGTGTTCTGGAATGACGTCCATGGTCTTCATCCCAGAACTAGATAACCGCGCTGTAGCCATCTTTCATCTATAGCGCGTTAGGGAAGTAGTTAACAAAACCATTTTTCCTACCCTTTAAGTCTACTAAATATATTAAAAGCGTTTTATTATATCTATTCAATAAGAACAAAAAACTACCTATTGATACTGCCAGAAATTCAGTAAGCTTGTAAATTCCTATGCTCTCAGAGTTATGTCAACCAGGTTTTTCAGCCCTGCCCTGTTCACTTTTGTGAACTACAGAACATCCCTCCCTATGAGACATTCTGACTCAGCCCAGGCTCCTACTCATCCTTTCCAGCTGAAAAAACTAGCTAGCTCCCCTTAGCTAACTAGAGGGGTGCTACACACATGCAGCGAACGTTGGCCGATTCAGCTGGAACCAGCTGACTTTCAGTATGTGTGCACTCTTCTCTGTTAAACAGAAGCTGGTCTAACGACTGGTTTCTGTCGAATGGTCCTGCTGGAAAACCAGCAAGCACAGATCAGTGTATACTGGTGGTAGGGAAGTCCCCCTGTCAGAATACAATAGCTCAGCAGAAGATATCCCTGCATCACATGTCGTGTTGATGCAGGAATTTTCCAGCTTAAATTCATTCAGCTTGCTGGTTGAATGAAAAAATATAACTGCGTCTGCATACCTAGCTTTATTCTGTATTTGTGATACTGTTGCTGCATTCCCATTAGGCACGAAATATGCCTCTCCTTTCAGCTTTGTATTATTTTCATGCTGTGAACTTTTTAAAGCCCTACTCTGGGCAAAATATGAACTCCCACCCACCTTTAACCCATACTACAAGAATTTGTATTTTCTTACCTGAGAAAGATACTATCACTTTAGTCCACTATCCAGGTCCCTCATTGACGTAGTTTCCAGATGCTGGGGACCACTAACCCATCATTGCCAATGTAACATTGGTCCCCTAGAGTCCCCTCATGCCTCTGGATCCTGAAAGAAGACTGCCCCTGGCAGTAGAGGGGAAACTCAAAGAAGAACTCTATCAGATGTAAACAAATAATGATAGAACACTCAGTACTGGAGTATAACATGACCATGGCATTAGGTAGGTAAAAAGAACATTTTTTTTTAATGCCAACGATCAGTTAGACAGGGTGGGAAGGGAAGTTAATTTTATACTGGAAATTTTAAATGGATTTAAATTTCCAAGCAAAAACCAAAATGAATGTACAACCAGATTTAGAGGGTCAAAATCCATTGATGGAACTATGTGATAGATCTATTGATAGTTCTATGTTATAAAGATGATCCTGCCAGGATTATCTCTAAAACACAATTTTGCTTAAAAATATTGTAACTTTATGAACGGCTTTGTCAGCAGCGCCCAGGTGCCCCGGGCCTTATCTCCCTTCTTTACGCAGCTTTGAACAGACGCTCGTCGCACACTTCTCCTTCATATGTTGTTCAGTGGGAGCGCGACCTGGGAGTGGCTGTGGATCCGGAGGACTGGAATAAGGCCTGGTCACTCATAGCTAAATGTTCATTTAATACGACCACACTTGAAGCAGCCTACAAGGTATTGTTTTGTTGGTACTGGGTTCCGGCTCGTCTGGCCCAGGCTAACCCTGCCTGTAGTGATCGATGTTTTCGGGGTTGTGGCCATCGTGGCGATGTACTGCATATCTGGTGGTCATGCCCGAGGTTGGTTCGTTTTTGGTCTCGTGTGTTTGGCCTCCTTTTCACTTTGTTCCATCTCTCCATACGCCGGGATGCTCGGTATGCTTTGCTCCATTGCCCCATACCGGGCCTCTTGGCTCGTCAGCAGCGGTTGGCTTCCTATTTGTTTTTATCGGCCACTAGGACAATTGCTCAGGCCTAGAAGAGTCCGTTTGTACTTTTTCAGGGGGTGCGGGATCGTATGACTACTATGATGCTCAATGAACAGATGTCGAGTATATGCAACGACTCTCAACATAAATTTTTGAAAATATGGGAGCCGTGGTTGCAATACGCCTTTCCCACGCTCCCCCCCGGCCAGTGTGGGGAGGTAATGGAGTTTGGTATTGGCGCTCGTGGACCCCTGCTCTTTGGTGTGTTTTTTTTTTTTTTTTTCCTCTCTGCTCTACTTCTCTCTTTTTTTGTTTGTTTTGGTGTGACAGTGGACAGCTGCCTTTAGTTGCGTTAGTCAGAGTTTCACTGATGTTATTGTAACCTATGTGCCATTGATAGCCCCTGCGTGGGCATACGTTTTGCCTTATTGGAATTAGAGCATTGTCTGCTCTATTATGCCTTTTTTATCGGTGCAATTGATAGCCCCTGCGTGGGTGTGTTTTGTTGCCTCTGTTTTATACTGTTTAAAATGAATAAAAACCATTGAAATACAAAAATATTGTAACTTTGTCAACAGTCATATGAGATGAAAGTATTCTGAATGATAATGACAAGTAAAATATATGAGCAATGAGCAATAACTGTACAGGGATAAGCAGCCTCTTTACCTTTGTTGCTATAGACCAGTGATGGCGAACCTTTTTGAGCCCGAGTGCCCAAACTGCAACCCAAAACCAACTTATTTCTTTCAAAGTGCCAACACTGCAATGAAACCTGAATATCGACCTTTTGGTTTAGAAAAAACAACTCGTACAGTAGTGCAAACTAATTAACAGTACAGGGATGACCAGAGACTGCGGACACAGTACAGGGATGACCAGAGACTGCGGACACAGTACAGGGATGACCAGAGACTGCGGACACAGTACAGGGATGACCAGAGACTGCGGACAGTACAGGGATGACCAGAGACTGCGGACACAGTACAGGAGATGACCAGAGACTGCGGACACAGTACAGGGATGACCAGAGACTGCGGACACAGTACAGGGATGACCAGAGACTGCGGACAGTACAGGGATGACCAGAGACTGCGGACACAGTACAGGAGATGACCAGAGACTGCGGACACAGTACAGGAGATGACCAGAGACTGCGGACAGCACAGGGATGACCAGAGACTGCGGACACAGTACAGGGATGACCAGAGACTGCGGACACAGTACAGGAGATGACCAGAGACTGCGGACAGCACAGGGATGACCAGAGACTGCGGACACAGTACAGGAGATGACCAGAGACTGCGGACAGCACAGGGATGACCAGAGACTGCGGACACAGTACAGGGATGACCAGAGACTGCGGACAGTACAGGAGATGACCAGAGACTGCGGACAGTACAGGGGATGACCAGAGACTGCGGACAGCACAGGGATGACCAGAGACTGCGGACAGCACAGGGATGACCAGAGACTGCGGACAGTACAGAGATGACTGCTGACCTTTGGGGAGGGAGGGGGAGCGGGTACCTGAATTTGACAGGTACCCGCTCTTACTTCCACAGAGTTTTTTTTTTATCTTACCTGTTCCTTTATCCAGCCGCGCGCTGTCTTCCCGGCTTCTGTAGTGTGGGCGCTCATCGGACAGCCGGATGCCCAGTGCGCATGCGCGAGAAGCGCTGCGCTTTGTGATTGGTCCGGCGGCTTCTGGGATCTGTCATGTGTCCCAGGTACCGCCTTACCATTCACAAAGAGCACTGCTTCTTGTGCATGCGCACTTGGGACCCGGCTGTCACGCACACTACAGCCGGGAAGACAGCGCGCCGCTGGATTCTCCTGGCGTGCCCACAGATAAGGCTCGGCGTGCCGGCTGTGGCACGCGTGCCACGGGTTCGCCATCACTGCTATAGACAATAAGCCTACTGTGCTTGCTTATAGCACTTAGGATTTAACCCTTAGAATGAGAACATATGATGCAGCTTTTTTGGTTTGCAAGCAGATAAAAAGAAACATTGCTGCATAAAATTCCGTGTATTCCTATTCTCCTAACGCAGCTTGTTAATTTCCTGCAGTTTCCCTTGTAACTATTAAATAAACTACCTGTGTCATGTCACTTTTGAATCAATGACCCATGGGCTGCAGTTGTCAGTAGTGAGTTACTACACATTTACAGCAAGCAAGCACAGATCTCCTCCTGTGTGTGAATCTAATGTAGAATTGGTAACAGCTGGTCACGTTACCTCTTTGTCACAATTAACAGCTGTAAGATAACAGAAAATAAGCCTAGAGCCGCAGGATTTTAGCAGAAGGCAGTGCTATCAAAGAAACCAACTCAGCTCCCTACCGTCCTGCCAGAATTCAGCAAGCATAAAACACTGTTAATTACAAAGTATTGACCAGGTCTTCCCTTACCTTCACAGGATCAATGGTACACCATATAGATAAACAGTTCTCCCAGCTGAAGTAAAGACACTCCAGGGGAATCTTAGTTTACTAGAAGTGTGTAATAACTGCAGCGAAGATTCTCTGGAGCAGATTTTCCCAATCCTTTTAACATGCAGGAACCCTTTCATTTACTTTCAGGTCTAAGGGAACCCCTGCCAATAATTATTATATCAACACCTCATGGTACATTAGCATGGGTGGTAACTTGATATTAAAATAAACAAAAAAAAAAAAGAAATGTAGCATACTTATCGTGTTTGACACCCAAAATTATTTTCAGCAATGATAATAAAATGAACAATAATAATGGCCAGAAAAAAAAAAAAAAAGATAGTGAAATTGTATCGTTCCCTTACATTGATTGCCAGTGGAGAAGTGCCACTTTACATTGGTGGTCAGTACAGACGTGCCCCTTTACATTGATGGTCAGTACAGACGTGCCCCTTTACATTGATGGTCAGTACAGATGTGCCCCTTTACATTGGTGGTCAGTGGAGAAGTTCCCCTTTACATTTATGGTCAGTAGAAAAGTGTCACTTTACATTAGTGGTCAGAGGAGAAGTGCCCCTTTACATTGGCGGTCAGTGGAGAAGTTCCCCTTTACATTCATGGTCAGTAGAGAAGTGTCACTTTACATTGGTGGTCAGTAGAAAAGTGCCCCTTTACATTGATGGTTAGTAGAGAAGTGCCCCTTTACATTGGTGGTCAGTGGAGAAGTTCCCCTTTAGATTCATGGTCAGTGGAGAAATGCCCCTTTACATTGGTGGTCAGTAGAGAAGTGCCTCTTTACATTGATGGTCAGTAGAGAAGTGCCTCTTTACATTGATGGTCAGTACAGAAGTGCCTCTCTACATTGATGGTCAGTAGAGAAGTGCCCCTTTACATTGGTGGACAGTAGAGAAGTGCCCCTTTATACTGATGGTCAGTGGAGGAGTGCCGCTTTACATTGTTTGTTGGTGGCAATAGGACAATCCTACATTGATGGTCAGTGGGCGAAGGACCCTCTTAAAGTGGTGCCGAGTGGAAAAAAGACAATTTTACACTGATTTAAGCCTAAAATATCTCTTTACGGTTACCCAGGTACAACATATGTGTTCTTTCACTCTGAAAGAACAGTAGTACATGGAGGGGGCACCACAAGGAACCATGGGAGATGTAGTTTTGAAATGAATGTGAAGCTGATCACCCCGCCTTCCTCGCTGGCTGGCTGTAATGAAGTGCCAGAAATACTAAAAATCAGCAGCTACAGCTACGGGGATGGACTGACAATATACACACATTTTCAAAGTAAGAAAAATATTTTGTCAATACTAACACGTTTGACTTAATGTTTAAGATCAGTGACCAGTATGCCTTGCAATCAGCATAGTATGAATCTGTTATATCTGCCGCTTTCATAAAAATAACTGGTTATCCTTCCATTAAGATCCTTTCCCTGTCTCCTAATTGTGATCAGGTATTCTGTCACACAAGTATTTGTTAGAAACTGCAAATGGCTGTTTTAACACACATTACATAAGTATGGTCCACTGTTGTCACCTTCAGGGAGCCCAACCTAAAGCAGTATGAACCACTTTATGACTGCCTGTCCACAATGCACTGTAGGCAAAGCGATGTATGGGTATGTTGCTGCGAAATTCTGGGATTCAGGCACACAGGCCCCCCACAACAGCATTCACTTTGTACAACAACTGGGGCCTGTCAGCAAGTCCCAGCCAATGATTTGCGGCCGGGAACTGCTGATCTGCTGTGTAAAATCACAGCCCAGAGCTCTATGTTGGTAAACAACACAGAGCTCTGTACAGAGGGAATGATCTGTAAGTTTGCAGGGATGAGGAACTTAGAGGTTTGTTTAGTAAAAGCAGCACACTTTACACACATTACACATAGTTAGGCAGACATTTAACCCCTTGATCACCCTAGATGTTAACCCCATCCCAGCCATGGTCATTAGTACAGTGACAGTGTATAGTATTATCACTGATCACTGTGATAATGTCACTGGTAATATCAGTGGTCTTTTTTCATTTATATCACAAAAAATGAAAACCCAGTGGTGGTCAAAAAAACCCTCTATTTCTGTGAAAAATGATATAAAATTTGTTTGGGTACAGCAATGCATGGCCATGCAATTACCAGTTAAAGTAGTGCAGTGCAGTATAGCAAAAATGGCTTGGACAAGAAGGGGCTAAAATCTTCTGAAGAGATTAAACCAAAAAGCACACATTTATTATATTGCAGCCTACCAATTCTTAGATGTGTTGGGTGCATTAGTTTTCTTTTTTAGGCTTTGTTTCTTTTATTTTCCCCTGGTGATCCATCCAGTACGCCTGTTTTTCAAAAGCACAAGCAGTCTTGCAAATGTAGCAGTTACAGGGATGAGACAAACCATTTACTGCTGACAGGAGTGCTTACAATGGTCAGCTTTTATTTACAGTATGTAAAACCTTTATCCCAAAAGGAAAGTGTGGGTTTAATATGTTAATGTATCTAAATCTGCAAATACATCCAACACTTCCCTCCCCGAAGGCTGACAATGCTGCATTCTAAAGGTGTAACTGTGCTCATTCATCCAGAGTGCAAGCACTCTCATACAAGAGATGTGTTTCTGGCCAGATGATAAGGTAAAAACAGAGGGGAAAAGCCTAAAAAGAAAACTAATGCAGCCTCCACATCTAATGAATGGTAAGCTGCAATGTTACATTTTTGGTTTTGGGTTTGATACCACTTTAAAAATCACCTTGCAGTCACCAATGCAGGCATGAATGCAGACATGTAGGTAGAAGATGTAAGGTAAGCAGCTGTGAGAATGATTTGAAAGAGGTCACTGCTTCCTTGGTGAACTTTGAGGATGAACTGCACCCTGTTACTTACATCTACAGAGGTCAGTTACGGCTTATTTTAAAGCTCATTTACAACTTCCTAAAGACGAACTCCACTTCCCCGTTTCCTTCTCTTCATATCAAGTGGTGTTTGGCAGGGTGGTACATTGGGTCTCGAGCTAGCATCTTTGGTGATGCCACCAAGGGGCTGACGATCATTTCCAGGTTCTTGCAGCTGGCCTCTTATGACACCATGTGCTGCAACAACTCATCCTGAGGGACCCTGCTGCAAAAACCAGTAATTGACAGCCAGCCACCCGATGACAGGGGTGGGGCACTACCAATCCCCGGAGACTGCAGATGCTGCAGATGTAAGTCTTACCTAAGGGAGAATAGAGGAAGTGAGGAATGTGTTCCCTCAGAAAGGTACAAAACTAAACAGATAAATAAAAAGGAGTAGAATTATATAAAGTAGGGTAGGGATGGTGAAGGTCCACTTTAATAATATGTAAATACATTTATTTCTATAAAATGACCAGATATTCACTTGGACAAGCTTTGGAAACACTGCTATAGCAGACCCTCCAACATGGCCCATTCTAGTAGATATGAAAAACACTCTACTCCTGACCACTTCTGTGACCTTATCGAGAAGGTTTCCCTCTTTCCCTGTCTATGTGCCCTCTGCCAGTTCAGTTACTGAATCTTGAGCTTTTCAGCATTAGGCATCTTTTTCTCAGATTTCCAAAGCTGCCACCTGCTCTTTGGTCACACTTTTGTTATGTTTTGCCAGGCGGATGTTCAGACCTAAGCTGAAAGCAGCTTCAATTGTAAGGCTCCTCTGGTAGCTTTGAAGGCTTTGGGGTTTTTTTGTGGGCCTGTTAGCCTTTTGTTGCTGTGCTTCCCACCCTGCAATAGAACTGTTTTTGGATATCCCAATACTGCTATATTCTATGTCCCCTAATATATGCACCCCTTTAACCATACGCCCATGTCAGGGTCGTATTTGCCACTGCTCCCAATCTGGCAGGTATGCAGACAGTATTCATCCAGGGCCATGCACCCAGAGGACTTTCAACTTGGGAGCAGCAGCTGTGTTCATCAGGCTGCTGAATTCCAATTGACACGAATGGGACTGTCTGCAAGGGGGATATACAGAACACTTGTTCATGCCTGTGTAGGTAAAC
This sequence comes from Staurois parvus, assembly GCF_062004578.1. Taxonomy (NCBI): domain Eukaryota; kingdom Metazoa; phylum Chordata; class Amphibia; order Anura; family Ranidae; genus Staurois; species Staurois parvus. Next base: position 4,283,478 of record NW_028317925.1, on the reverse strand, counting down.
ACATACCTCACATGGACCTACACAAGTGTGAATGGGACTTTAATGTTCAATTAAGAAATGTAATTTTCTGCTTATATGACTAGCTCTTTGATTTTCCCAGAAGTCTACAAGCAAACTACACACATACTCTGCAACACAAGTTTAACTTTTAATGAGTTGCTCTCTAATCCTGGCCATACATGGGTGGAAATGTGATCAGTTCAGGAGGGACTGGCCAAATTTCAATCCATGTGTGGCCACTGTGGTTGAACAGAAGTCGATCTACCGATTGACTTCTGTTCAACCACCCTGTCAGATAAAAGCTGCTCAATCAGTGCTGCAGGCAATAAGCAGCCTATTGTGTGCTGTAAATTGCCTCCAGCATTGCTCCTGTTTCTTCTTGCTGGTGGCTGCCATTTTGCTGAAGTCTAGAGCCCCTGAGCAGCAGTAAATCTATAGGTTGTCAACAGATCAGCCTCTAGTGGCTATGATTTTCAGCACAGTGCCAAAAAATAGAGAGCATCTGAGCATGTGCAGAGCAGGGGGAGACAGTGTATTACTGGATTCTACACAGTATAGACACTTATCTTTAATGTTTTACATAGCTATACCTGCAAAAGGAACCAGCCTAAAGTGATCTAGTAGGACTTAATTTCCTGACTAAAGTTCCACTTTAAGCCTCATCCTTTTCTACAGGAATGAAAAAACTGCACCAAGTGGCGGACTCTTCCATTTAGAGATCAGTTTGAGAAAAGACATGATGAAACAATCAGCAATTTCTCCAGGACAGAAATTGACAAACTCTTTTTCAGAACACTGTGTTCTAGCACAGGTGATATGAATCACTAGTGATGCCCTATCACACATTTAAAATAGTGAACATTATGTAATAGCTACACTCACCGGCCACCTGTTGAATTGCTTGGTAACACAAATTGCTAATCAGCCAGTCACATGGCAGCAACTCAATGCATTTAGGCACGTAGACGTGGTGAAGACGATTTGCTGAAGCTCAAACCGTGCATATTAATGGGGAAGAAAGGGGATTTAAATGACTTTGAATGTGGCATGGTTGTTGGTGCTAGACAGGTTGGTCTGAATATTTCAAAAACTGCTGATCTACTAGGTTTTTCATGCACAACCATCTCTAGGGTTTACAGAGAATGGTCCGAAAAAAAGAAAATATCCAGTGAGAGGCAACTGTGTAGAGGAAAATGCCTTGTTGATGTTAGAGGTCAGAGGAGAATGGGCAGACTGGTTCCTGCGACATGCAGATGGCAGGGTCAGCATTTAGCATAAACAACATGAAAGCATGGATCCATCCTGCCTTGTACCAATGGTTCAGGCTGCTGCTGGTGGTGTAATGGTGGGGGGATATTTTCTTGGCACTAGCAAGGTGTACCTAATAAAGTGGCCGGTGTGTGTATAAACTAGGATGGGAGAACAGATTGGTGCAGCTGATACAAATCAGTTTTTAACATGCAAAAAAAAAAAAAACACTTTCTTCCAAAATATGGGAAGGTATAGGATCTAAATATAACATCAAAAAGAGCCTTTTATGTAAGCAATAACTATCTTCCTGACCGATGTGTGAACCTGTGGAAAGCAGCGGACTCTAGGGATCACTTTGGAAAAGTCCCACCCAAAATGTAAAACAACATGTGTTGATATTCAGCATTTATACGCTTACCAAAGGAGGCTTTTGTTGCAAGATATCGTCCAAGCACAAACTTCTATATCGTTTATGTCACTAGGGATTACTTTTACATAACTCATCAATTCTATGCCAAGTTTAATGCATTCAGTTCCCGACACATTTGATGGCTTCTGTATTCAGAATCTCAGCCAAATCAGCATGGGATTCAGAAGCGCACAGCAGTAGCCGGTCTCAAGAACACTTGCAATGTAGATACAAACACTTGCCTTTCATCTTCCATTATGCCAGAACGGATGCTAATATGCATGCTAAGGTTACATGATGATTCTAATAGACTGGCCACCTCCTCAGCTGCAAGAAAATACACTGCATGCAATAAATATACTACTATCTATTCCCAAGACTTACAGTAAGCTATGCTTGAAAATCATGTAAATTGAGCCAAAAGATTACTGCTTTGATCTCCCACATTTCATGTTCATAAATGCACTTAAAAAAGGCAAAGTTCTATGCAGCTCAGTTCTTCCCAAACCTGCCTTTTCTCTTTGAAGAAACAGACAGCAGAAGGAAAAACATATTACATAATATTACATAGCAACATAGCAAGCAAGGTTCTAAAGACAAACCCAACATGTTCTACCTAGGGCCAGATTATTTATTACATTTTCTTCAGGAAAGTAAACTTCATTACATTTCCTGTATGTTGCTTCTCTTTCTGGAAAATACAACTAAGACAAAAACATGTAAAGATATATATAATATATATATATACACACACACACACACGTATATATATATATATGTACTATATTGCCAAAAGCATTGGGACACCTGCCTTTACACACACATGAACTTTAATGGCATCCCAGTCCTAGTTCGTAGGGTTCAATATTGAGTTGGCCCACCCTGGGAAGAGTTCCAGTGGCAGCGTGCTTTACACCACTGCATCCGACTCTTTACCTTGCACTTGGTGATGTAAGGAAATTTCACAGATGGACTTATTGCACTGGTGACAACCTATCACTGTACCACTTAAATTCACTGAGCTCCTGAAAGCACCCATTCTTTCACAAATGTCTTTATAAGCAGCCTAGGTGCTTGATTTTATACACCTGTAGCCATGAAGTTGATTGGAAGGCCTGAATCCAATGATTTGGAGGGGTGTCCCAATACTTTTGGCAATATAGTGTATATGTGTGTGTATGTATGTAATAAAAAAAATATACTGCTCAGCATTAAAAGAGACAGATGAGCAGTAGTAAATGTATTTCCAATACAGAAATCCTGAGTAAAATTTACAGTATTAATCAGGCTGAAAAACATTGAAGTAAACATCTACTTAGTTTTCCAATTTCACAAAAAATCCAATTTCATTTTAAATTACATTTTTGCTGCAACTATTTCATCCTGGAGCAAAACCCCTAGCCAGATTACGTCAAGAAAAATATTTCTTAAAATCCCCATGAAAACACTTTTTTTTATCAGCCACCATGGTATCTCTGTGTTGTGTCTGTGACATTGTGTAGTGTACCCATATAAGATTAAAATAACGGCATTTGTATGTATACATTTATTCAGTGTGGTCATTTAACTGAATGACACATTTAATCTAATTAATTTGAATTTATCTACTTACCCAGTATCATTTTACTTCAGAAGATGAAGCAGAATCACCAAATCAGTAGATATCTGAAAAAAAATCAGATTAGTATGTACATGTATATTTTTTTATTCATTAATAAAAACCTAACAAACAGGGTAACCTTATAACATTTCCTAAATAAAATGTTGGCATAAATCTAAAATACAGAGAATTCTAAAGAGTTAGCTACTAACATGAAACCTGTAACAATTCTTGCAGTTTCAATTGATAAAAAGGGTCACAGTATTATACTACAGTATAATGTATTATTTGTACAGTATATGATTGCAACACTAGTTTCGTGTTGAAAGATGCCATGCTGTATGTGTTGTTTCAACAGATACCTTACACTCTGCCATGCTATCCAGGCACAATCTGGATTGTTAATGCTGAATTACAAGTGTTCCCTCTAAAGAAGCTACTGGGGTTTATTTACTAAAACCAGAGAGTGCAAAATCAGGCTCACTTCTGTATAGAAACCAATCAGCTTCTAACCTCAGTTTGTTCAATTAAGCTTTGGCGAAAAAACCTGGAAGTTGATTGGTTTCTATGCAGAAGTGAATCTGATTCAGTTTTTGCACGCTCCACCTTTAGTAAATTAACCCCACTTTGTTCAATGTCCTCTAAAACACAGGTGAAAGGCTTGCACCACAATCTACAAATGCAGGCCTCCAGACCCTTTGAAATAGCCTAAGCTAAATAGTCCAGAGCCATACCCTCACTAACAAAAGAGCCCTTTGAGGAAGTGGGGGAAAACTTTTTTTTTCTACAGACATTAGTACACAGAATCTTCACTTTCAATTCTTCTTCATCTACCAATTAAACCGCACCTCCTATAAACGTTAGAGATTTGAAAATAATTAGTAATCCTCCCAGTACTATAGAAGTACTTCAATACTGGCGAATGCCAGCCATGTGTTTTGGACCTGCCCCAAGGTGAAGTTTATTGGTAAACAATATTTGCTTTGCTGATGACAACTTTGGAGTTTAAAAATCCATTTATCCCAGAAATCTACTTGATAGTATGATAGTATCCTGCAAAACTAGATACCAATCGCCTACTCCAAATTGTTGCTAAGGCTGGCCATACATTATACAATTATCTGGAGATTTTTGGTTTAGATTTACCAAAAACCATATAATAGGAGGACAAACCTAAACAACACTCTCAGTTGTATCCAATTAGGCAGGCCCTTGCACTACACAGTTGAAGGTAAATCTAAAGGAAATTGGGCAGAAAATTGGAAGATAATTGTATAATGTATGGCCAGCCTATGTCTGTTATTTTTACACCAGGAAAGGAACATTGCAATGGAAAGACTCAACTCCAGATTTCACCATATTTTTTCGCTCCATGAGACACACCTGACCATAAGACACACCCAGGTTTTAGAGGAGGAAAACAAGAAAAAAAATATTCTGAACCAATGGACTGCGGACATAGTACAGGAAATGACTAGAGACAGCAGACATAGTACAGGAGATGACCAGAGACTGCGGACATAGTACAGGAGATGACCAGAGACTGCAGACAGTACAGGAGATGACCAGAGACTGCGGACACAGTACAGGAGATGACCAGAGACTGCGGACACAGTACAGGAAATGACTAGAGACTGCGGACACAGTACAGGAGATGACCAGAGACTGCGGACACAGTACAGGAAATGACTAGAGACTGCAGACATAGTACAGGAAATGACCAGAGACAGCAGACATAGTACAGGAGATGACTAGAGACAGCAGACATACAGTCAGGTCCATAAGTATTGGGACATCGACACAATTCTAACATTTTTGGCTCTATACACCACCACAATGGATTTGAAATGAAACAAATAAGATGTGCTTTAACTGCAGACTGTCAGCTTTAATTTGAGGGTATTTACATCCAAATCAGGTGAACGGTGTAGGAATTATAACAGTTTGCATATGTGCCTCCCACTTGTTAAGGAACCAAAAGTAATGGGACAGAATAATAATCATAAATCAAACTTTCACTTTTTAATACTTGGTTGCAAATCCTTTGCAGTCAATTATAGCCTGAAGTCTGGAACGCATAGACATTACCAGACGCTGGGTTTCATCCCTGGTGATGCTCTGCCAGGCCTCTACTGCAACTGTCTTCAGTTCCTGCTTGTTCTTGGGGCATTTTCCCTTCAGTTTTGTCTTCAGCAAGTGAAATGCATGCTCAATCGGATTCAGGTCAGGTGATTGACTTGGCCATTGCTTAACATTCCACTTCTTTCCCTTAAAAAACTCTTTGGTTGCTTTTGCAGTCTGCTTTGGGTCATTGTCCATCTGCACTGTGAAGCGGCGTCCAATGAGTTGTGAAGCATTTGGCTAAATGTGAGCAGATAATATTGCCCAAAACACTTCAGAATTCATCCTGCTGCTTTTGTCAGCAGTCACATCATCAATAAATACAAGAGAACCAGTTCCATTGGCAGCCATACATGCCCACGCCATGACACTACCACCACCATGCTTCACTGATGAGGTGGTATGCTTAGGATCATGAGCAGTTCGTTTCCTTCTCCATACTCTTCTTTTCCCATCACTCTGGTACAAGTTGATCTTGGTCTCATCTGTCCATTAGATGTTGTTCCAGAACTGTGAAGGCTTTTTTAGATGTCGTTTGGCAAACTCTAATCTGGCCTTCCTGTTTTTGAGGCTCACCAATAGTTTATATCTTGTGGTGAACCCTCTGTATTCACTCTGGTGAATTCTTCTCTTGATTGTTTACTTTGACACACATACACCTACCTCCTGGAGAGTGTTATTGATCTGCCCAACTGTTGTGAAGGGTGTTTTCTTCACCAGGGAAAGAATTCTTCGGTCATCCACCACAGTTGGTTTCCGTGGTCTTCCGGGTCTTTTGGTGTTGCTGAGCTCACCGGTGCGTTCCTTCTTTTTAAGAATGTTCCAAACAGTTGTTGGCCACGCCTAATGTTTTTGCTATCTCTCTGATGGGTTTGTTTTGTTTTTTCAGCCTAATGATGGCTTGCTTCACTGATAGTGACAGCTCTTTGGATCTCATCCTGAGAGTTGACAGCAACAGATTCCAAATGCAAATAGCACACTTGAAATGAATTCTGGACCTTTTATCTGCTCATTGTAATTGGGATAATGAGGTTATAACACACACATGGCCATGGAACAGCTGAGAAGCCAATTGTCCCATTACTTTTGGTCCCTTAACAAGTGGGAGGCACATATGCAAACTGTTGTAATTCCTACACTGTTCACCTGCTTTGGATGTAAATACCCTCAAATTAAACCTGACAGTCTGCAGTTAAAGCACATCTTGTTCGTTTCATTTCAAATCCATTGTGGTGGTGTATAGAGCCAAAAATGTTAGAATTGTGTCGATGTCCCAATATTTATGGACCTGACTGTAGTACAGGAGATGACCAGAGACTGCGGACATAGTACAGGAAATGACTAGAGACAGCAGACATAGTACAGGAGATGACCAGAGACTGCGGACATAGTACAGGAGATGACCAGAGACTCTGAACACAGTACAGGAAATGACTAGAGACTGCAGACATAGTACAGGAAATGACCAGAGACTGCGGACATGCTACAGGAGATGACCAGAGACTGCAGACATAGTACAGGAGATGGCCAGAGACTGCAGACATAGTACAGGAGATGACCAGAGACTGAGGACATAGTACAGAAGATGAAAAGAGACTGCGGACATAGTACAGCAAATGACCAGAGACTGCAGACATAGTACAAGGGATGACCAGAGACTGCGGATATAGTACAGGAGATGACAAGAGACTGCGGACATAGTACAGGAAATGACCAGAGACTGCAGACATAGTACAGGAGATGACCAGAGACTGCCGATATAGTACAAGAGATGACCAGAGACTGCGGACACAGTACAGGAGATGACCAGAGACTGCGGACACAGTACAGGAGATGACCAGAGACTGCAGACATAGTACAGGAGATGACCAGAGACTGCCGATATAGTACAAGAGATGACCAGAGACTGCGGACACAGTACAGGAGATGACCAGAGACTGCGGACACAGTACAGGAGATGACCAGAGACTGCGGATATAGTACAGCAGATGACCAGAGACTGAGGATATAGTACAGGAGATATCAAGAGACTGCGGACATAGTACAGGAGATGACCAGAGACTGCGGACATAGTACAGGAGATGACCAGAGACTGCGGACATACTACAGGAGATGACCAGAGACTGCGGACATACTACAGGAAATGACCAGAGACTGCTGATATACTACAGGAGATGACCAGAGACTGCGGACACAGTACAGGAGATGACCAGAGACTGCGGACACAGTACAGGAGATGACCAGAGACTGCGGACATACCACGGGAGATGACCAGAGACTGCGGACATACTACAGGAGACGACCAGAGAACAGAGACCTTTGGGGAGTGAAAGGGGGGAGCAGGTACCCGCTCCCACTTCTGCGGAGTTAGCCTCCCTCCCCGTCTTCTGGGACACCTGACAGGTCCCAGAAGACTGCCGAACCATTCGGAAAGCGCATGCGCAGTAGGCACCTGGCTGTGAAGCCACAAGCTGTCACAGCTGGGTGCCCACACTAAAGATGCTGACACCAGGGAGAGAAGACGATGAGGACACCGCTGGACCGAGGAACAGGTAGGACCGAGGAGCAGGTTCTGCTGCACAGAAGAGCCAAGCTCCATATTGGCTCCATAAGACGCACAGACATTTTCTCCCATTTTTGGGGGAAAAAAAAGTGCATCTTATGGAGCGAAAGATACGGTAACTCTTTCTGCACCATGATTAATGACATCCTACTTAGAGTGTTACTAAACCCAGGACCCTGCATTCACAATATCTGGTCTTCCACAGTACACAGAACATGGAAATGCAGTTATTTTAGTAACTATAAACTGCTAAATACTTTTTCTCATCAGCAGTTAGAGCAGTCTTGTGACTTCTATCACTGTCTGGCCGAGCACTGATTAACCTTGTAGGAGGAGTTTTTGTTCTCCTCTGACTGCCCTATGAGGCTGCATGACCATTGACCCTCTGTCTGGACAATGCTGATTGGCCCTGTGCTGATCACATGCTCCCTTTCAAAAAAACTGTACTATCAGCAGACAGATTGGGGACTGTGGAAGAAGGGGAGGATCAGAGAAGATAGGATCAAACATCCTTTTTACACAATGCTGAGGATTGTGAGTCTAACAAACATGCTTTACTGCATATACAGATGGATTTTACTCTTGTGGGTTTAGAGGAAAGCAGAATATTCTGCAACATCAACCATTATGCAAAAAACTAGCCAATCATATTTATTTATGAATGGCCACTAATACATGCACAATGATGTAACATTAAAAGCAAATAGATGAATGCATGTCCCCAAAAGAAAAAGCTTTCCTCCTGATAAAGACTCCTGATTAAGAGTTGAAATGCGTTGAGGTTTCAAGTTGCCATCTGAAGATTTTGATAGATGGAACTTATAAAATGCAGATAACCATTGATGTATTTTGGTTATTTTCTTCTTTTCTATGTATGGTAATTGTTTTAAAATGTTGCGAATAAAGGTAAATATTTTTTATCTATATATTTTCTATGACTATTGGTACCTTTAAAGTCCCACTCCCTTGTCTTCTATTTTAGTAATTCTGGTTGACAGGAATATGGTACCATACTAATAATGGTTAGGATTCAGCACCAATGTTTCTCTGCTTGTATTTTGTTATTTAATAAGTACAATCTAAAACTCCTTAAAACAGATGTCATATATCTTACATAGTAGTTTAGAGAGTATTGGAACATTCCACTGATCAGCTCAACGGGAAATTTGTCTACCCCTCCGTAGAGAATCATTTAATGCAGACATTTGTAAAAATCAGATCTCAGGAAGATACATTTGTGTAAACTTTTTGGATAAAATGTACTTTCATAGTTAACCACTTGCCTTCCAGAGGATTTATCCCCGTCCTGACTAGGCCATTTTTTGCAATATGGCACTATGTTACTTTAACTGACAATTGCGCAGTCATGCAACGCTGCACCCAAATGAAATTTACGTTCCTTTTTTCCCACAAGTAAAGTTATCTTTCGGTGATATTTGATTGCCTCTGCGGTTTTTATTTTTTGCGCTATAAACAAAAAAAGACCAACAATTTTGAGAAAAAAACAATATTTTGGAGTTTTTGCTATTAAACATGTCCAGTAAAGAAAAATTACTTTTTAAATAGTAATTAAAATTTTTTACTAGTAATAGCAGCAATCAGTGACTTATAGCGGGACTGCGGTGGGCATTCTGACACTAACAGTGCTAATAAAACCACTAAGGGCTCGTTCACACTTAGCTGTTTTACCAAAGTTTGCCAAACGCCCCTATAGCATTTGGCAAGCGTTGGTCCGGCGTTTGCGGAGCATTTTTTAATGCTCAGCAAATGCTCTGTAAACGCCGCATGCGCGGTTTAGCGGAAGTTGCTAGGCATTTGCCGAGCGTTAATAACGCCCCACAAATGCCTATAATGCAGTTTGAGTGGTGTTACCGCTCCGCAAGCGCCCTGCAACCGCGTCGCAACCGCACCGCAAACTCCCGGCCGGCACCATAGAGGAGAATAGGAGGCTTCAATGCCTCCTGACTCGACCAGAGGCGTCCGTTTTGCCGCGACGCAAACGCTCCCGTTAGAACAGCACAATGTGCTGTAATGTGCAGAATTGGCAGAGGCGTTTGGGAAGCGGTAAAAACGCTTCCCAAATGCCTCTCTGCCGCCTGCACACAACGCTAGTGTAAACGTAGCCTAACACTGTGCTAATCGCACTGGGCAGGAAGGGGTTAACATCGGGGGCAATCAAAGTTAACTGTGTGCTGTGTCACTATGTCTGTGAATGTGCTTCCCTGTAAGCACACTTCTTTTTGTTTATACACAGGTCTCTCCCCCGTCAGAGATACCAGTGATTGACAGCCTAGGCCATCAATGGTGGCGCGAGTAGGGCGCGTGCGCGTGTGCCCCCTACCTGGAACTGCAACATAACGTATATACACATGATTTTGCGTGCCTGTGCCGCCCTGTAGCAGTATTTCTGCTATAGGGTGGCATGGAACTGGTTAAAGTGGCATTTGTACATTTATTAGGTTATAGCGGAGTTCCAACTGAAAAAAAAAATACAGTCACTTACCTGTCCCACAATCCAGTGGTGTCCTCACCACTTTTACCGGCCGTCTTCTCTCCCTGGCGCCCGCATCTTCACAGCCAGGTGCCCACTACGCATGCGTGAGAAGCGCTGTGCTTTGTGAATGGCCCCGTAGTTTTCTGGGACCTGTCACGTGTCCCAGAAAACTATAGGGAGGGAGGGGGAAGTCAAATTTGGGTACTCACTCCCCCCCCTCACTCCCAAAAGGTGCCAATCCTTAATGGGGAGTGAGGGGGGACAAAGACTTAAAGTGGAACTTCCCCTTTTGGGTGGAGCTCTGCTTTAAGGAAAACAGTTCTAACACTGTGTTAATACACCACAATGAATAATTGAGTCAATAAAATGATTCAAATATATGTAAATCCTCACCTTGCAAAACAACCCATTCCATTTAAAATAGAAATGTAAGGCAAAACATTTCTGCATAGATAAAAACAATTATAAACACTTTATTTTCCTTTTTTTTATAAGTGATCACATTTTGTCCCAACTGCTTAGAGAGCTTGTGGAGGAGAAACAGCAGAACACTGATGTTCTGAGTGAAAGGCTGTAGGGGGGGTGCCAGGATAAGTCTGATCATTGTAGGAGAGGAGGCTGAGTTCCCCAGCACAGCTAGAGAACTAACCAATGCATGTTCTCCTGCTTAAGCTAGCCATAGACAGTTTGTATCTCGGCTGCTTCAGCAGGGACCAGCCAAGATTCAAACCATGTATGGGCAGGCTGAATGATCAGTCAATCAAATTGAGTACAACCAGCCTGTCGAATTTTGCATTCAATTATTGCTAGCAGGCATCATAGAACACAATGGCTCCATGAGAGGTCCATCAACATTGACTGTGTGAAATCATGCAATTTTAGAAAATCGCTCTGTCTATGGCTGGTTTTAGTATGGTCACTTTTTATTAGGAAAGCAGAGTAAAATCAGGGATTTCACACAAAGGAAGCAATACAAAGAGAACAGGATATTTTTCATACAAGTAAATGGTACAGCAGGCACATATCAGGAATATGAAATGTTGGGTTTACGTACTCTTTAAGAAAAAAAAACAAAAAAAAAATATAGGACCACAGACATAAAAAATGCTGCACTAAGAAATTCCCTTTTGAATCTTCTAATAGTTTCCGAAACAAATCTCCTACATATTAGTTAATTTAAAAATTCTGTGATACAGATCTAATAAGCTTGTTAATACAATGTAACCTGTAGGATAACAAATAAAACTGAGGGCACACTGGCTTGGTGCATTATCCTTAAAATATGGCTTTATTGTGTAAAAAAGGTAAGTATTATACTTACAAAATCAGCTAAAAAATACAAGCCCTGAGCTCTGAGGAAGAGGCTAAGTCCTCGAAACGCGTCAACCTGTTGAGATTCCATCGTTCTGTTATGCTATGATGCATTGTGGATGGAACTCTGCTGTTTCCATGCGATGAGCTTGTATTTTTAGCTGATTTTTTCAATGTAATACTTACCTTTTTTACACAATAAAGCCATGTTTAAAGGATAATGCACTATTGTGCACTATTTTGCCCTCTGTTTTGTTTGTTATTGCAGTATCTCTAGACTTCCCCAGTCTTGTGAGGGCAGCAAGGTGAGAGCATCCTATGAGAGCCAGGATATGATTGCAGCCTACTGCCATTTTTTTGGGCCCACTATCCAAGCACAGGAGTTCTTTGTAACCCATAGGATACATAGTTGTTTGAGAAGCATTACAGTGATTAAAAAAGGTGGAGGAAGTGGAAAGCAAGGTGCATTTTGTTTAGCCTATTGCTTCCACCACCAAAACATAACTTTCATTCTTCACAGAAGTTGTCTGGGTCTTTGAGCACAGTAACCTTTTTTAACCACTGTGAGTTAGCAGAGGAATAGTTATAAAAAGCTCACCAAAAAGCTCAACTGGAGTGGCGCCTTCTAAGTTTTAACTACTTGAGCATTTATGGTCCTGGGTACTGATCTTTCCATTGTGAAGCAGGAACACCAACACATTGGGGATGATTTACTAACGGAATAAAGGACGTTCTCATGAATGTTCACTTTGAAAAAAAAAAAGAATGTTAGTAAATAAGGTGAAGCTAAGTAAGTCACACATTGGGCGTGTTATACACTGCCCAAACAAAGTCTTCTAAATATTTTGGGAGTGTGTAGTATACCCAGCCTCTCTCCTTCCCTGAAGCTCTCTTCGTTACATTTACGAACAATTCTTGGCCATCTGCTGCACTGCTGCTACTAAGTAGCAATGTTATTATTGCTTCATTGTAACCTTTGATCTGCATATGATGTCAATTAATGCAAACCTAGCAGATTAAAACATAAATAAACTGTGTTCCTTTGTAATCCTTCATTAACCTTTATCAACCTTAATTAACTCATTCCTTACATTCTTTCCTTTGCTATTATTTTGCTGCTGATTATTTTTTATTTCTATTTTTTTGGTACCATTCATATTTTTCATTTTTTTTGTGCTAAATTTCAATAAAGCACAATATTGAAATTAAGCTTTAATTTTGAAATAATGTTGCTATGTTTTGTAAAAGGAGGAAGATATTATTGTCAATTTGTACAATAAATTATGCACTTTTTATCAAAGGTTTTAAAACTAAGACTGATTAAACTAGAAAAAAAACTTTTTTCTTCATTCAGTTGCATCTTTTGTCTATAAACTGCAAAGAAAATAAAATAGTTTTCAAGACAATATGGTCAAGAGAAAGCCTTTTTTGTACTAAAAAACATATTACTTTATTGTTTTATGCACTGACAAAGTTATTACCGAATCAATAGGCCCATAGCTGAAATGTAAAAATTCTAACTAAACACGGGTTCACCTTATTGATTAGCATTGACTTCATGGACATGGACATTCACATTATTAGCTCATCTAAGTAGGCTTATCCTAGACAATTCAGTTGAATACTGAATGGTTGATTATATATTGCTGTATGGAGTTGACATCTCTATCAAGTGCTAACATTTTATAGTTCTAGAAGTATTGGGCATTTAAACATTATGATACTGGTTTCTTATCATAAATGAGACTTTTGTTTTAAAGTGTCCTAACTTCAGGAGTCTCTGTGTTGCCCAATAGCACTCAGCAAAATTCACACTTCCATTTTCCAAATGTCATTTTCTAGTGCAGATTTATATGATGGGTTTCCCTGAGGCAATAGAGAATTTCTGGACAGATTGCAAATGCTTAAAAAATAAGTCCAACAGAAATTGTAGATGCACATTACACTAAGTGGTTCTTCAAACAAAAAGGCAAGAAAAATTGCTTTTACGGAATGACATCCATAACCAAATACATATGCAAACAGTCCAATGCATGGTTTCACAATGTCAAAAATTAGTGACAAGATTCCACAAGGCAAAACATTATGCAGCACGTTGCCGTCTCCAGAGTTCAAAGCAAATTTACATTTGGAATATGTTGATGCCTGTGAGGAAGAGCGTAATATTGCGAGCGGTCCCTGGCAGATGTTTAAATTGCAGGTTGGATGAGTCATATGATGGAACTTACAAGTTATGTAAAAAAAATAGCAAAAAGGAAGCTATGCTGTCATAGGGTTAACACATTGAATAATGGTCAAAGGAATGAGGCTGCCCAAGATACACAGCGGAGACAATACTATATAGACAAATAGTTAAATACATTACTGAAATACTATATGTATATATATATATATATATTTACTATTTTACCAGCTAACATTTTTTTTCCCTTCTATCCAGTCCTGGGATTTATACAGCCCTGTCTGACAGTACAATGAGTCTACTGACCTGACTTTTCTCTGCTGCAGTTAAGCAACACAACTAGGTCACCTCCCTGCCTCCAGCATTTGTCTGGACAGTAAGGTAATTACAGAACTGTAATTTGCTAGAGGAATTTATCTAAACTGGAGTGGACAAATCTAGAGCAACAACAATCTTGGCAACTTATCAGCCTCTAGCTTTTATTTTAAAAGCTTAACTGAACAAGTTGAAGATATAAGCTGATTGGTTGTCATGCATGGCTGCTCTAGATTCTTTGATAAATTCCCCTCATTGTTTTTTTACAGTTGGAGTTCATCTTTACTTGGTTTGAAATGTTGGTATTTATCACCATATTTTTCTACTTATTGTTTTAATGGAACAGCATTAGACCAGCATTGGTTCAGCCTCTGCTAGTTGGACAAAGTAAAGGCTTTTACTGATATGTAAGCAAATGGTATGGATACATTATATAAGTTGATTAATGTAAGGCCTGTTGCACACGGGACTAAAAATGCTGAGTTTTTTACGGATCTAAAATGAGAAGCATTGTTGTTTATGGCACATTGCACCAGCTGAGTAACGTCAAAGAGAGGGGCTTTGACGTCATGACGCTCGTAGGATAGGAGAGTGCGATACAGCTGGCTGTAAGTAAGTGGTTGGAGGATCTGTACCTATAGAATCCAATTGAAGTTATTTTATGTGGAGCGCTTTATTACATCATACATGTTAGTGGAATACTGGAATTGTTTTATCAATAAATGTTTTATAAGGATAAAGCAGTATCTTTTAGTCATCTCTTTTTGGTGCATATTTGACGGAGGAGGAGAGCTAAGGAAGCGGAGAAGATTTATGCCTATTGGACACCAGACATCAGTCCATATATAAGGGACACATGCCATTTATGACCTAACTTAGCAGTTTGGTCATATATATCAGGTGAGAGCACATTCGGCAGAGGTGGATACACACACTCGGTGGTTTGTAGTATATAGAAGCATAGGGTGTTTTAAGAAGCACTATGGAATTAAAGCATCTGTGAAGACACACAACAATTTAGGAATATTTCTTTTATCAGATGGACATAATATAACAATAGATGTCACTTGTTAGATTTGGTTTATTAGGTTGTGCATACACCCTGTTCCAAATTATTATGCAAATTCTATTTAAGTGTCACAAAGATTAAATATTTGGTTTTTCAGTTTAACTCATGGATGGCCTTGTGTGTCAGGGCTCTTTTGATCACTGAAAACAATCTCGGACACCTGTGATAATTAGATTGGCAGGTGAGCCCAATTTAAGGAAAAACTACTAAAGGAGGGTGTTCCACATTATTAAGCAGAGCACCATTTTCAAGACATATGGGGAAGAAAAAGGATCTCTCTGCTGCCGAAAAGAGTGATATAGTTCAATGTCTTGGACGAGGTATGAAAACATTAGATATTTCACGAAAACTTAAGTGTGATCATCACACTATTAAGAGATTTGTGGTTGATTCAGAACATAGATGGGTTTGTGCAGATACAGGCACATTGAGGAAGATTTCTGCCAGATCCATGCATTGGATCAAGAGAGCAGCTGCTAAAATACCATTACATAGCAGCAAACAGATATTTGAAGCTGCTGGTGCCTCTGGAGTCCCACGGACAACAAGATGTAGAGTCCTCCAGAGTCTTGCAACTGTGCATAAACCTTCTATTCGGCCACCAATAACCAATGCTCACAAGCAGAAACGGCTGCTTTGGGCAGAAAAATACATGAAGACTCATTTTCAAATGGTCCTGTTCACTGATGAGTGCCGTAAAACCCTGGATGGTCCAGATGGATGGAGTAGTGGATGGTTGGTGGACGGCCACCCTGTTCCAACAAGGCTGCGACGTCAGCAAGGCGGTGGTGGAGTCATGTTTTGGGCCGGAATCATGGGAACAGAGCTGGTCGGCCCCTTTAGGGTCCCTGAAGGTGTAAAGATGACCTCTGCAAAGTATGTGGAGTTTATGACTGACCGCTTTCTTCCCTGGTACATAAGGAAGAACTATGCTTTCCGTAATAAAATCATCTTCATGCATTACAATGCACCATCTCATGCTGCAAAGAATACCTCTGCATCAATGGCTGTTATGGGGATAAAAGGAGAGAAAGTCACGGTGTGGCCTCCATCCTCCCCTAACCTAAAGATCTATGAGGGTGGGAGGCAGTTTACATCCAAACAGCAGCTCTGGGAGGCTATTCTGACATCTGTCAAACAAATTCAAGCAGAAACTGTCCAAAAACTCACAAGTTCAATGGATGCAAGACTTGTGAAGCTGCTATCAAATAAGGGGTCCAATGTTAAAATGTAACGTGACCTGTTAAAATGTTTAAAAAGTTAAAATGTTGTTAAAAGTTTGATTGAAATAGCTTTTGATTTCAGTAAATATGCTGCAAACACAACAAATGACAATTTTCAGTTCTTTACAAGCTATAAAGTGTTTTGAAACGCACTGTGCGTAATAATTTGGAACAGTGCATTGTAAGTTTTTTATGTTTAAAAAAAATACTGTTATCATTAGGAGGTTTGTTCAATAAAATTTGAATTGTACTCTTAACAGTTGATAACAAGAGAATAATGCTGACTGTTATTTACATCAATTATTTAGGTAAATAAGAAAAATATCAGTTGCATAATAATTTGGAACACGGTGTATAGGTGAAGTGTGGCACTGGATTGCTATTTATGTCATATAACACAATTTGTATGGGAGTGTGAATAGTGTGGGCAATTCACAAATATTTAGTATTTTTGGTTTTCATCATAGCAGCTCACAAGATTTTGCACTTTCTAAAATGTATGCTCTCCTGATAACACCCTCTGCAGATTACTGCCCACCCTTTCTGGACTAATGGGAATTAGACTTAGGTCGGACCTTCAGTGATTCTCAGAGGACAAACATAATTTCTTTTCCCCTGAAACTTTCAGTGTGCACAAAGTTCCAGGAAACTAGCTTTAAGATTCTCACTAGATGGTATCATACCCCTGTCCTCTTACATAAACTTTTCCCAACTACTACTGATAAATGATGGTGCTGCCAAAGGGAGAGAGGAACATTATTGCATAATTTCTGGCCCTGCCCCAAACTGACTGGTTTCTGGAAAGAGGTTGTCCCAAAAATGTACTGATTATGTGCTGCACGATTATCCGATCATTTTCCTTATACATGCTTACCTGCCAAAGTATGCAAAAAGTCAATCCTTCGTCACCTTCTTAACACTGCTAAATCTTGCATACCTCTTACATGGAAAAGTACACAACCACCGTCCATCTGACTATGGCTCAAGAAAGTGGAGGAATTAAAACAAATGGAAACTTGGTCCTGACTTCACAACACAAACGAGAAGTGTATTCCAAAACATGGGGAATATGTTTGTCTATTCTGTGAGGGTAAAGCCCTCTTGATTTGGGCCCCACTTGAGTGAAAAGGCATTATTAACCCCCCCCCCCCTTGGATTTACCCTTTCTCCCCTCCCCGCCTTTTTTTCTCCCTATTCTCCTTCTTTCCTGCTTTTTCCCTCCGCACCTTTTCTAGCTCTCTCTGCTTCATCTTGTCACTTGAGTTTATCTTGTAATAACTGACTGGGGCATTACCCTCTCTCCCCATCAGGGAGTTACAGTTAAATGTTACTTGGATACAGGGCTACATTATCTCAGGGTGCGTATACTGACCCTTTTTGGTGATGTCATTGTTCATTGCTCTTTATTGTTCTCTTCCATTTCCAATATTTGGATTCTGGACTCGAATAATAGATCTGATTCTTACTCAAGGAAGTTTCTTGCATCCAATCGTTAAACTGAATCCTGCCTTTGTATCCTGAAATTTATATATTACATGTAATGGAGACTGCCTTATGCTAATAAACTTACATTAAAAAAAAAATGTGTACAGTTGTTTGACTGACAATATACATGGGCACTGATGCTTGGGGGGGCAGGATTCTGTTGGAGGCAATTTGTTATTTGTATTATTGATGTAATACTACTTGTTCATTGGTATTTTTTATTGTATGGTTTTTAAAAGGATGTATAATAAATATTAAAATTTTAACAGTATATTTGCGTTTATACTATTGTAGTATCATAAAAAGTCCACTTTGAATGTCACACACCTGGAACATATATGCGGCATTGGAAATGAAAAGTTCTGATCCGCATATTTTTTTCTGGTCAGTGATATAATGTCAGAATAGGTTCAACACAACACCCAGGCAACTATAATGGTCTGAAAAGAGCACAGCAGACAAATAAATATTTGCACACGTCAGATTTCCTTTAAGCCTCATGTACACTGACAATAATTTTTAAATCCCCTAGAAGCCAGCAGCGTTTTGGCCCAAAAAACGCTTGATGCTTGTAAAAGTGTGTACCGCATTTACATGTGTTTACCTGCATCAAGCATTTGGGCGTTACATAATTTCATTGGCCAGAATAAATCATTTATTCTGCCAATTGAAATAAATGAACACTCAAGAGCTAACCGTGCCTAGCGTTAATATGCATTTTAGAGAGTCAAATGTTTTTTCAGCCAAAACGCTGCTACTCCAAGACACCCTGGCAGTGTTTTTTTTTTTCTGTCAAAAAACACTGCTAAAATCCTATGTGTGCATGAACACATAGGATAACATGCAAGGGGGTTCAGAGGCAGAGAAAATAACCTGCCTGACGCCCCTAGGAGCAGCTGTAAAACGTCCAGTGTGCATGAGGTCTTAATGCCGTAAGTTCCTGGTGCTATTGGAAAAGCTCTGTGTATTTTTCTTCTAAAAATAACATAAATCAAAGTGACTGATCTAAACTTTTTAAAACTTTGATGTGCAGACCATAAAAGCAGCCTATAAAGTGCCTACAGGAGCTAAAGTACCTTGCTGATAATAAAATTTTCATACAGTCAATGGCCTCAAGTTTGATAAATCTCTGGGGCAATACTGTATATTTAAAGGCTTGTAGATACATTTATTTTCTTCATAAGTTATAATAAATATAAGAGAGAATGTCTATTTAGGATTACTAGTTTATTGAATAACAGCTATAACTAAGCCTTGTACACTAAGTATATCACTTGCAATTTAATACTAGACAAAGTAAGATTTTATGTTGTCCAATGACTCAACATTTACCATAAAAATACAATAGCTGAACATTATTTACCACAAACCAGTCAATCATAAAGAAAAACCTTTGCCTAGGAGCAGGCTTCATAAACTGTCTATTACTTTTAAGTAGGTATATGGCACTTGTTACCCCTCTAATTCGTGATTTGCTTTTCTACAAAAGTTTTGATCTGCTTGCCTTCATGGCCAAAACCCTTTTTTTTTAGTTAAGCCTCTCCAAACTCTTGTCCCAAAGTAATTGAAAGTTGCTATACTAGCTGCTTACACATTCTCATTGGATAACAGGGTGACAAGCAGACACATGATCTCAAAGGGGCATATTTCAGCCACAAAGTCAGGTTAGAAGAACCAATAAAAACAAACAATCATGATGTATGGGGTACATAAGAAGCTTTTCTGTCCAACAAAGGTTTGCTTTAAAACCATTATTGCTCTCATAAAAATAAAACAACAAATCTGTGGCCAACCAACAATATATATGCAATATTAATTTTCCTGTGCGATTCATGTATCTCAAGAACAATTAAACTATCATTAGAACCTTTAATTATGGGTAATTATTTCAATTTTCTGTGGCTCAGGTCACCTAATATAGAGCTCACGCATTATACAGAAACAGCTACAACTGAATTTCTTGAACAAAAATAAGTCAGTTACTACCCAATAGATGGTTAGCCAAATCATACAAGATTGTTTTCATTATCTGTTCACAATGTGCTCTGAAAATAAATACACTACTCCCAATGTTTAAAGGGTAACTCCACTTTCCTGGGAAAAAGAAAAGCAATTAAAAAATATATGTATAGTATATACAATTGCAATTCAAGTCATATTGTATTTTAATGTAATTAAAAATTACCTTTCCTTTTCAGTCTGCAGCGCTATCATTTTCTGTAAAATGCAGTTCAATATGACTACCTGGAAGGATTCTGTACACAGATGGTGTACAGAACACCCCCCAGAAATGTAATTTCCTGCTTGCGTGATTGGCTCACTGATTATCCCAGAAGTCTGCACTAAAATACAACTCATTTTTGGGCATCTCCTGAAACAAAATATCATTTTTAGTGAGATAATAAAGGGAAATTACATCTAAAGGGATGCCTCCCTCCACTTTCCTCATTAGAGATCTGCAGATGCAGCAGCTGGTTGATAATTATGAAATCACTCCCATACATGTTCACATGGACACAGGCAAACATCTATTTCTGCAGAATAAGAAAAAGATAGGACTCTGCAACAAAGTTTTTTAAAATCCGTGCAATGTACATTAATGACCTAGAGAGGCATATGGTTTTCTTTTTCTAAAAAAAAGTATAGTTAGTGTTTAAATAATACTAATTGAATAATTAGCAATTAAGAGATTAAGGCCTCATGAACACTTTGCTTAAAAAATGCCACTTTTACAGGCGTTTGTTTTTTTCAGTCTGTAAAAGCACCTCTATGTTAACCTATGTGTCCATGTACACATAGGCATTTACAGGTGTATTAGAAGAGGAGCATTTACAGGCTGAAAAAATGTTTGTGTGTCAAAGCATTATAACAGCCAGGATAAACGTGTGTGCAATTTGCGGCTTTTACTGCGTTTTTTAGTAGCTTTTCTCCTGCCAGAATAAAAGATGTTCAGAGGGGCTAACCATACGCCCTGTGTGCATGAGGCCTAAAGAGTACATTAACACAGAAACAAAAACCTATCCATCACATAAAGGAATGGCTCTTGGAAAACATGCCTCGTTCTCATGTGATTCCGCAGCCCATTCATTTGAAATGACTGCAAATCGCACTGGAATGCAGAAAAAGTAGTGCATGCACTACCTTTTAAAAAACATGCTGCAACAAATCACATGGTACTGCGATACCATGCAAATCGGTGACCGCAAACGCTTTGACTTTTGGGTGGCAATGACATTACATTGGCATTGGCACAAAGAGCAGTGCATTGGAATGCTGTACAGGAAATGTCTGTCACACCGCATTCTGGTGTGAACTGACCCTTAAAAATAGTAAACTGTATTTATGTGCCCCAAAAAATTACTAGCAAACAAGTGAACAAGAAAAAGAAAAGAAAATAATGGGGTTTTAAACTTCTGGTATGACCATCAACTAGGTACTACTTTGATAAAATACATCATTTTATTAGAGTATGGTTACAATTCATCTTACGGTTGTATAAAAGATTTATAATATTATATAATTATATATACTCTTCAGGCTCTCATGAATGGGGGACTATACATTTTAATAGGAGCTCTATGTATGCTGCCCTAATTAGTGCAAATAGACCTTATCAGCCCACGAAAGTACAACTTCATCTTGAGTTTACAATGCTATTAGCATAGGTTGAACGTTGTAACGGGTTCTGGTTCAGTAGAATAACACAAAGGTAGGCAGAAATATCCCTGAATGGTGTTCTTGGGGAGATATCAGACTTTTTATAGCTAGCTTACGTATACATTAAAGTGTTACTAAACTCAGGACCCTGCAATCACTATATCTGGTCTCCCACAGTACACAGAACACTGAAATGCAATTATTTGAGTAAATATAAACTGCTAAATACCTTTTCTCATCAGCAGTTAGAACAGTGTTGTGACTTCTATCAGTGCCCAGCAGGGCTCTAGTTAAAGCTTGTAGAAGGAGTTTTTTTCTGCTCTAGGAGGATGCAGAACCCCTTACCTCTTTCTGAACAGTGTTGAATGACCCTGTGCTAATCACAGGTACTCTCCCAAGGGGAAAAAACCCTCTCGAGCAATACATTTTTTTATTATTTTATATTATTTCAGGTACTTATATAATTTACGCAGCACTTTACATATACATTGTACATTCACATCAGTCCCTAACCCTCAAGGGGCATACAATCTAAGGTCCCTAACTCACATTCATACATACACATACTAGGGCCAATTTAGACAGGATTCAATTAACCTACCAGCATGTCTTTGGAGTGTGGGAGGAAACCGGAGTAGCTAGAGGAAACCCACACAGGCACAGGGAGAACATGCAAACTCCAGGCAGGTGGTGCTGTGGTTGGGATTCAAACCAGCGACCCTAGTACTGCGAGGCAGAAGTGCTAACCATTTATCCACTGTGCTGCCAATACACAACAAACTGAGCATGTACAGTGTCCCCACACTATATGTCTTATCAGGAGATAAGAGGTGGACACTAGACGAAGGGGAGGATCAGAGAAGTCAGGCTCAAACAGCATTTTTATACAATTCAGAGGATTAACCCCTTATGTTCCACAGTGAGTTTGCCAAGCATGCTTTACTGCATATACAGACTGATTTTACTATTGTGCTTTAGTAACACTTTAAGTACTTTAGATTATGTGAACCTCTGTCAATGTACTAGTTGAAAAAGGGTGGATAATACAGTATCTACAGGTATGCTGCATCAAGTGATTCCTGTGGATGAGTGAAATTTTCTATGAATAGTAGGTAAAAATGCTCCAGGGAAAAATACATGTACTGAAAAGATCCTATATGATGTTAAAATCTCCAGTGGTTTTAAAGAAAAGCCATAACTACCTTCACTAACCTAAAAAAGACCATTTTGTAAGAATAAATTACAGTTGACAGACTTACTGAAACACATTAGCTAACATAAAACATAATAAACATTGATAATACATTTATGGGTAATATATTTAGACTTCATGTTTTTCAGAGTCCTTTGTAGCATAAAATCAAAGGTGCTGGATGGGTTAAATTATGAAAAGTAATTTTATTTTTCTTGCGGCAGTGTCTTGTAGAGAAGAAATAGATACTACCTGTACCAGACTCCCTGCTGTCTCCCAATATCTCTTTTTAGGAGGTAAAGGGCATTAGTTTTCCAAATGCTGCCATTTCACATTTCAAAAATTTCTACTTGTCAGATAGTAGAATTGGGCTGCTTTCCAGAGGAGGAAGAATGTTCCTCTTAGTCTTGTGATTATGTTTAACAGCCTCTCCACATGAAACAAAGGTGACAGGCATTCTCAGCAGATAAGAATTCTAATGACACTTTCTCTGTCATAGAGAGTGTTTAACCCTCTCTGACATTGCTTTATATTTATCGTCATATCTACTAAATATCTCAATTTAAACATTTCTACATGTCCCTATACACTTACACCATGTTCTTCTCAGTTATACGAACACAGGTTATATACAGTATCTATGATAATATAAATAGACACAGAGATGCAAAAGTGCACAAATATATAGAAAAGAATTTGTCTTTGTGTCTAGTATTTAAATGTTTGTTCTGAGTGGTTTTATGGCTATGAGTAAGTTTTTTACTGAAACGCGTAAGCTACAGTAACTTGAATACTGTACTCTTTATTAATAAAGTGCTTTCATCAAGAGAATGAGTTGTCGCCTCTTCACATTATACTCATATAGAAAAGAACTGCCCTTGTCCTTTGCTGAACTGCAATTTGCAAGTGACAATTTCATCACATAAATAGTGTCATATAAATAGATGGTTTGTACTAATAATTATCATCATAATGTGAAGGTTGCAGAAGTTGACAGAAGTGTTTTCTCTTGTCATGTTTGAACAGAGCTGTTGTGTACATACTATAATATATATATATATATATATATATATATATACACACACACACACAGGTTAGACCAAAAAAATGGAAACACTACATGATTTGCAGATGTGAAAGTGACGACATGTTTCGCGTTGAGGGCAGAAGTGATGTAACATTGTTTTGCTTCCACTGTGTGATGAGACACCTAGCTAACAGGTGGGAAGCCTCACTTTAGTGCTACTAATACGGAGTCATATCAGAACTTACTGAGCTTCAAAGAGGGCAAATTGTTGTTGCCCACTTAGCTAGTGCCTCTGTGACTGAAGCTGCCAATTTACTTGTCATGTAGCGAGGTACAGTATCAAAGGTTATCAGTTTCAAAGCAGTTATCAAAGCATATACAGTTTCCGGGGAAATGCTGTCTGATAAGCATAAACGTGGTTGACATGGTCAACTGACAGAAAGACACGATAGGACATTGCACAGGATTGTGACCCGTAATAGGAAAACCACTGCTGCAATAGTGACTGCAGAGCTCAATCTCAGTCCCATGAAGACTGAGATTGAGCTTTGCAGTCTCTTTTGCAGCAGTTGTTTTTTCTGTTCCATAATTTTTTCAATCTCAATATGGTTGACTGATTATTGCCAGGTTTATGGCCAGCATAACACTTAGCCTGATTCTACCATTGGCACAAGTTGTTCCTTTGGTAATAGCTGTCATTTAATGAATACCATGGAACACAAAAGGGGGGCTACAGCATCCAGATGTCACGCCACCAATGGTGGCCATCCTGAAATATATATGGTCAGTGTTTTTTTCCTTTTGATTTATATCTTGCTTTGTGGAAATACAACTCCATTTAAAAACAGTATCACATTATGTGGCATCCTTTGCTGGGCTCTCTCTATGAGTGCCATCATTCACAGAGCCTATTATAGAGGTGACCCGACACTGTGATACCTGTCAAGGGACCCAGAAGGGAATGAGAACCTGGCCTGATCTTGGAGCAGATGACCTGATTATACCTGATGAGACAGTAGTAATCTCAAATGCTTCTGGTGAGTGCGCCTTTCGCTTATTTAGTACTGTATAATAATAATTTAGTCACATCATCTGTCACCCCTGGATAAGATATCCAAGCACTTTGGTTGTGATCTGACGAGATCCTCACGTTCAATTGTTTTGGACTATTTATCACTATTACCACCGCTGTGTGGTTATGATAAATCTGCACTTTATATTTATTTTTATTTCGTTTTTATGCATCCAACAATAATTTTCCTTGATGTATTTCTTCTATATATTATTTGGTTATAAACGCTGCACATATTTATTATTGACATGTACAGATTAAGACCCCAGACCTGATTGCATATCAACCTTGGGTGCCAGATTTGTATGCCATCCCTATCCTGGATGAATGCACCCGTTTCAAATACATTAACTTCCAATGTAATGGGAATCTGTTCATATATGATGCAACCCATGCACTATGTGGACTAGAGTATGACAAACACAGTTCCAAGAGATGTGAAGTAAAAATGAGAAAAAACATAGATCTATCGGAAGTACAGGCAATACTTGTGAAAGACGAATGGGTTGACAGCACAGCCTTAAAGAACATGAACGTGATCTATGAAAAACAAACAATGAGCCGTGTCATAGCATTGCCTGCTACAGTATCCATGATAAAAGTACCACCTAACGCCAAAATCACCATCGGGAAAACCACCCTTTATCCAGTAGGAGCTGAGGTATGGGAAGGAAAAATCAAAAGTGTTGATGTCTTCCAACATCAAGAAATACCAATGAATCCAGATTTAAAATTCTTCCTGGAACATAATCCCAATCACACCATCCAGATGACTATTAAGAAAGACAACTTGTCACTTGAGAACTTTGATTATTCTGAAGAAGACCACATATTATTGTACAGTAGATCTTATTCTCCACCAACGAATATCATAATTTTCATCTTTATTGGACTATTAGTATTATGGTTGATGATACTGACGATCCATATTGTGAAAGTATCACGAAAAATTCACAGACAAATACCAACGGTATTGAAACTTGTCAGCGGAAGATGTCAACAGCCATTATAATCAAAACCATATTCACAAGTTGCTATACATATACCTCTAATTACGTATATGCATATCAAAAAGGGGGATATATTTTATGATTTTGACACATAAATTACCAAAGAAATACCAATCCATAAGACAGTTATGAAACACCAGCAGTTTCTCAAGAAACAAAGTGTCTTTTTTTTTTACACCAGACCATCTAAAACAAAATTCAAAATTGTTGACCGACCAGATGCACTTAACCCCTTGACGCCGACGTCACACAAATATGCGGCCTCACGGAACTGGGCTTTTTTCAGTGGGGCTGCATATTTCCGTACCTCTCTTTGTGCTGGGAGCGCGCCACACTGCACGCTCCCAGCACAAAGACCGTGGTGTCACTGATAGCCCCGGGTCCTGTTCTAACGATCGGGACCCGGGACTCCCGATTCCGGGTCACATGATCGCTGTGATAACCTCTGATTGGCTGTCACAGTGATGCAGCCCGGCCCCCTTGTTTTTTTCTCTCTCTATGAATGGAGAAGAGAGAGATACATTGTATCTCTCTAACTCCTGACATAGAGAGAAAACAAATGTTTGTAAAAAAAAAAAAAGATAAATAAGTAAATGTTAAAAAATAAAATAAAAAAACAAAGAAAAAATACCTAGATCAAGGTTTGATCTAGTTCAGTGACAGGGTTATTGTTTGGGTCAAGGTCAGGGTCAAAGGTCAAGGTCAAAAGGTCAAGATCAAAGGTCAGGTTTAAAAAACAATTGGTATCAGTGTCAGTTAGTTTCAATGTCAGTGTGTTTTAGGTTAAAAAACAGACAAAAACAAAATGCGCACTATTGTTTCTGGGCTGTACTACGGGTACAAACAACAAATAACACACACATATATGGTATCGCTGCAATCGTCAAGAGCTGGAGAATTTATTTTGGGTTGTTCTTTGGTGGTAAGTTATGGTAGTAACAAGAAACACACAGCTAAATAAAATAAAATATTGTTTTTTTACTATTTTGGGCCAGTTTTTCTTTTACTTTTTACCACCAAATGAAAGCCCAATTTGTCCTGAAAAAAAACACGGTGTAATTCACCTGGATGTACAAAGTAGTTGATGATATGTACGGTTTTACTAACACATGTCAACGCTGCAAAATTGTGCTTAGGCATTTAGATTTGTTTTACCCTTAGGCGTGAAGGGGTTAAGAAGAAAATGTTAACCAAACTCTATGTTGATTGAATATAAATGCCTATTAAACTCTTAGGAACACAATGAAGTCACACAGACCTGAACCGAAATGACCTGGCCAGTGTTGACCAAAAGTCATAAATGTTCATTGTGAAAACACAGCATCTAGGTATCTGAACCATGAGAGATATAACAAGTAAAGACAATTGAGAATGGCTCTTCCCAGATAACCTTATTAACTTAGTAAAGCCTCCAATGAATTTTACAATTGTTAAACAGGACAAGGAAGTGAGCATGTCAGGGAACCTTAACACTCATTATCATCAGAGTCAAATATCTGCTGGGAGATCAACTGAATGTTTACTAGTGAGCTACATAGACAATGGTCCCAGCTACTCTTACACTCCTCAGCTGTTTACATAGACTGAAAACTATACAATTCAATTCACGAGATCTAAGGTCCTAAACTCAGCAAAATACTCAGCTGTTAGAGGGTTAAGCAGAGTTATATAAACATACACATATATATTATGATATATTAGGATCAGCCTCGTGGGAGTGTTAACACACTCCATCAGTGCTCGCCGTAATGATGGTCAGATGCGTGGTGACGTCACTGCCCCTCCCCAACGCGTTGCGCTACAGGGAAAAACGAAGCTACGCTTTTCCCTGTAGCGCAACGCGTTGGGGAGGGGCAGTGACGTCACCACGCATCTGACCATCATTACGGCGAGTACTGACGGAGTGTGTTAACACTCCCACGAGGCTGATCCTAACCACAATCTGCGGTTTAATTGTATTACAGGCGTTTTTATAATTTGAATAATGTGAGTGCATTATGGCAGAATATTAAAGATTGTCTTTACATACCTTGGATAAGGCACCATATTCTTATTCCTTTTTCCTTATGGGTCATATGAGGATACATTGAGTATTGGAGTGAGGAGAGGCTCTAGGAGGGAGAAATCATTATACCTACACAGGCTCAGAAGAGAAGCCACAAGTTATCATATTGGGTTGTATTGATTGTAGAATAGAGTTTTTATTTTTTCTCTAAATTGGTATGCTGTAAATGTATTGCTCTTAGGACATATTTGAACTGTTTCAATGTGCATTATATTAGAAATATTTTCCTAATTCCGCGGGAATTTTGGAAATATATACTGAATACTGACATATAATATCTTGAAAATCATTGAGAGATCAAAGTTTTGTTATTTTACTCTGCTGTGAATTATATATATATTTCTGACTGACCTAATTGCAATTTATTGTGGGTTATTCTTTGATCGTGTGCAGGAAATACTAATCACTGGTAAATTAGTATGTATTAAATATATATATATAAATATTTTTGTATATAAATAATTTATTTATTAATCAAATTGACGATATTTGTATATTTGGTAAGAAATCACATTGGTAAAAGAATTCAGGAAAATTACACTGTGGTGATATATTTCATTAAAGTGTCTATATTATTTAATATTATTGATTAAGTTATTTTGCCGTAATGGCTGGAGGCACTGTGTCATAATTATATACGGGAATCAGACACCGCCCAATTCATTAATAACTAATTACCTCAAAAGCACCACACTGTGTATAGTGACCAATCAACTTCTAGGTTTTAATGGCCAAGCTTAATTGAACAAGCTGAAGTTAGAACCTTTTCATTTCACATGATAGACACTTATTACAAGGAAACACTGCTTATTGTTTAGTTTCTTTAATCTATGATATAGGAGCTGGTGGAGACTGGGGACAGACAATGACTGGAGACATGTTATATGCGACTATTCCTGATCACTGTTGTTACAATCCCTTTACATTTGTGCTCTCTACAGCCTCCTTAAAAACTACTTGCTCCACATTTAATATTTCTCTCAGCACAATCTATTATAACAGATCAGAGGAAAAAAAGCAATGGTCAGCACAGAAAAAAAAAATTATTTAACTACTAGAAACAAGTCTAAAGAATACTTTAGCTTCAGTGGCTCCAGTAAGCACTAAACACAATATTGTCTGCAGGGGCCCCAAAGGCTGCACAGTAAGTGCCAAACAGTCGCATGTGACCCCAGGCCACAGGTTGAGTTTCAGGGCTTTAGCTGAATCAATATTATAGCCCTTGCATTGTACAGTCTTTACAGGCAATAAAAAAAGGACTTTCAGAGGATTTCTTCTTATTTAGAATGGAGAGGATGCCAAACACTTGTATTTCCCAATCTTAGCCACCCATCAACAGTCAATGGTATCTACGACTGTGTGGGCATGTCCTCTAAGCCCCCAAAACAGCATATCTCTTTAATTTACATTATGATAAATCCATTCTGCCTAGAATCCTGTTGAGCCCTGTTGATCTTTCCTTTAGAAGGGAACAGAAGTGATTCACGCTTAATTTAGAATATCCTACAGGTAAGAGAAAGCATCAGAGCATTAATCTTACATCTGCATAAACCTGTCCGAGGTTTAAGCTGTAAAGTACTTCCAAGTGAAATATATTCACTGCATAAACAAACCCAGAGGAAGCACTACATAGCTCTTTTACTCATCAAATATAAGTCCTCTGTAAAACCCTACAAATTCTGCAAAACACGTGTACAGCAACAAGGTTTAAGCTCCAATTACTGTGTTTGTATCAATTTATTAAATCTGTAATAACTATTCTCTGTTAATATACTTGCTTCTAGCAAAATGTTTGCTTATTTTCCTCCATACTCATGAGGAATGTTAATACTATTGGAGGTGAAGACCCAGTACTAGAAGAACTGGTGTACGTGTGGAGAAATTATGGTAAAAAGTACCTCAAATTTGTGGTGCTGCTTTATAAATCAAATACACTGAAGAGTGATGGTCTTGAGGGAAGCAAATTAGCTTTAAGATTTAAAGGCTAAGTTCATCTTTATTAAGATGTTACACTCATATTCAGAGTGTAACATGCAGGGCTGCTGTCAGAAACCATGAGGCCCCATACAGCCAACCTGACAGGTCCCCCCCCCCATAAAAAAACACAGTGTACCAGGCTTCAGTTATGAATGAACACAGTGAGTGATTAGTACCGATCACTCATTGTGTTCATTCAGGAAAGTAAGAGGCTGATAAATATGACATATTTACCAGACCCTTCCCCCACTCTCCATCCTGATGAATCATTTTGTGTAGCTGTCGGTGCAAAGGAGAGGGAAGCCGGCAGCACTGTGGGGGCCCACAGGTGGGCTTGGGCAGCAGGGATAAATGTATGGTGCACAGGGAGGGTGATGGGTGCGGCAGAGGGGAATTTCTAGAATCAGTCTCCTGCATGGGTCTCTCTGTAGCAGCTGAAAGCCAGCAGGAGAAACCAGTTTTCAGCTACTACAGAGAGAGTTCCCGTAATTGCCCACCTGCCGTGTCGATCACCCTCCCTGCCCACATTCGATTCACCCAGCTGCCTGGGCCCCCCTGCTGGCTTGGGCCCCGTACAGGAGGACTGGTGGTACCCCCTAATCCATGGCCCTGGTAACATGTTACTAAAGCAGCAGGCGTGCACCCCTGGATCCCCCATTGTGACAGCGAACAGGGGATCCACTTCCCATACACACTTTCACAATTTAAAAACAGTGCATCTTTGAGGGGCTCCACCCACACAGCTATGTCATCATTCACAGAATTGTGTGAACTAATGAACTACAAGTCCCATCTGCCACCGCGGCACATGGCTTGTAGTTCTCAATGAACTGCAGGGGTGCTACTGAGCACTCCTGAAGTATTGCGTCTGGATTTGAGTAATTGCCCGTATGGGAGGTATAGGCAGACAGCTGTACTATGAGTTTGCAGGAGCCTGACACTGCACCCATGATCTGCTGATTGTGGGTGTAATGTTCTACAGGTCCCTAAGAAAATAAAATAATAAATGCACAGAAGTCTGCTGTTTGTATATTGGAGTGCCGCTACTTCTTTTCTTCATGTTCACATGATTTTTTACCTGCCAAAATGTGTGTTTATTATTTTTTTTTTACAAAAGTGAACTTTTCCTTTTTATTTACTAGCCAACCTAGGGAAGTAGAAGTTTAATAACTGCCATGGACAAAATATGCTTTCTATAAAAATAAATTGTAAATATAAGCTGAAGGGGTTGGACCTAATAACGCACACGGACAAAAACCATAGAAAAGGTGACGCATATTAGGATGGCTGCAAATTGGCAGCATACTGTATTATTGGCTGTACACAGGGTGTATCAATTGATACATGAGTTTTTTAAAAAACGTATGTGTATGTAAAGCTAAAACTTTTTTTTTATTTTGGAACGTGTAGGGGATACTTAAAATCTATGTTAGACTTTTTATATGCCATAGGGGAGATTTCCCTTTACTTCCTGTCCTGTACACACAACAGGAAGTGAGAAGGAATCTCTCAAAAGTGAGGAAAATGCCCTCTTAGACAGTTAGTTGTCCATTGTAAGATTTTGCCCTTATTCCTGTTCTGGTGACAACTAGAGATGAGCGAATCGAACCTGGCGATGTGGAATTCATTTCGAATATCAGGAAAAATTCGATTCGCATCGAATCCGAATTTTAGCAAACTTCGGGTGCACGAATCAAATTTTTCCCGATCAGCCGGCAAAAGTGTCACTGCAGAGAACTCCGCTATTTCTGACAGTTCTGACAGTTCATTTACAGCGGTTGAAACATTGCATCTATTTGTTTCCATTTAGGATACAGATGTTTTTATTCGGAAATAAATAGATACAATGTTTCAACCGCTGTAAATGTGAAGGAACTGTCAGAGAACTGTCAGAAATAGCGGAGCTCTCTG
This sequence comes from Staurois parvus, assembly GCF_062004578.1. NCBI lineage: Eukaryota > Metazoa > Chordata > Amphibia > Anura > Ranidae > Staurois > Staurois parvus. The sequence goes on along the minus strand of NW_028317925.1, from coordinate 4,251,544 downwards.
CAGATACACTTTTTGCTGTACTTTAATTCTTCTTCTTTTCATTCTACTTCTTCTTTTCATTCTTCTTCTTCTTTTCATTCTTCTTCTTTTCATTCTTCTTCCTTTCATTCTTCTTCTTATTTTCATTCTTCTTTTCATTCTTCTTCTTATTTTCATTCTTCTTCTTCTTATTTTCATTCTTCTTCTTCTTCTTTTCATTCTTCTTCTTCTTTTCATTCTTCTTCTTCTTCTTTTCATTCTTCTTTTCATTCCTCTTCTTCTTCTTTTCATTCTTCTTCTTCTTTTCATTCTTCTTCTTCTTCTTTTCATTCTTCTTTTCATTCTTCTTCTTCTTCTTCTTTTCATTCTTCTTCTTTTCATTCTTCTTTTCATTCTTCTTCTTCTTCTTTTCATTCTTCTTCTTCTTTTCATTCTTCTTCTTTTCATTCTTCTTCCTTTCATTCTTCTTCTTCTTTTCATTCTTCTTTTCATTCTTCTTCTTCTTATTTTCATTCTTCTTCTTCTTCTTTTCATTCTTCTTCTTCTTTTCATTCTTCTTCTTCTTCTTTTCATTCCTCTTCTTCTTCTTTTCATTCTTCTTCTTCTTCTTTTCATTCTTCTTCTTCTTTTCATTCTTCTTCTTTTCATTCTTCTTTTCATTCTTTTTCATTCTTCTTTTCATTCTTCTTCTTCTTCTTTTCATTCTTCTTCTTCTTCTTTTCATTCTTCTTCTCATTCTTCTTCTCATTCTTCTTTTCATTCTTCTTCTTCTTCTTTTCATTCTTCTTTTCATTCTTCTCATTCTTCTTTTCATTCTTCTCATTCTTCTTTTCATTCTTCTTCTCATTCTTCTTTTCATTCTTCTTCTTCTTCTTTTCATTCCTCTTCTTCTTTTCATTCTTCTTTTCATTCTTCTTCTTCTTTTCATTCTTCTTCTTCTTTTCATTCTTCTTCTTCTTCTTTTCATTCTTCTTCTTCTTCTTTTCATTCTTCTTTTCATTCTTCTTTTCATTCTTCTCATTCTTCTTTTCATTCTTCTTTTCATTCTTCTTCTCATTCTTCTTTTCATTCTTCTTCTTCTTTTCATTCTTCTTCTTCTTCTTTTCATTCTTCTTCTTCTTCTTCGTCGTGCCCCGTGACTGCCCAAATGAGTGAAGTGTGCGGTGATTCTAAGATCGACGGCACTCATCTGCATGTCATACTGACTGACAGTATTATTTCTCTTCCCCAGCAGACTCCAAGGGCATTTAAATTAAAGGTACAGTGTTCTGCACTAATATAAAGGCTCTCTGAAGCCTAGAAACCCTTTTAATAAGTTAAATTCGCGGCGAATAAATTCGCATCGAATCAAATTTCTCCCGCAAATTCAGCGAATCAGCCGAATCGAATTTTTGAATAATTCGCTCATCTCTAGTGACAACTAAATGTTGGATTTCTCTGGTGACAAATAGGGGAGGTAAAGGTAGCCATACATTGGTTTTCTCCACAAAATGGCTGCAAGTGACATTTTCATGCTGAAGAAGTCACCTCTTGACATTCTACTTCATTACTTCTTATCCCCCGCATACTTTATTTCTCCTGGTGGTATGGTTATCCTTTTATACCTTTCTCCTGCTATTGCCCAAAGCTAAGCCAAACTCCTCTACATCTAAGTCAGAGACCTTGGCACTGTTTCTCAGGCCATAGACCGTTCATTTTTTGATCAGCCAGCAGGCTGTTTGAATAAAAAACAAACAAGATGTTTCCCCCATATACACATGAAAGCTGGATGGAGGAATCCACCTTGATGTGCCAATGTATTCCATTGTCAGAATACACTGATCAGCGGCTACAGTCAGTTGGGTTTTTGAACTGTCCTGTTTGACAGAAGTCGATCATTAGATTGACTTCTATCGAGTGGTAACGGCCATAGATGACTTGAAATTCACCTGGTTCTTGTTGTACCAGTTGAATTTCAATCCAACTACAGGCAGCTTATTTCTTCATTGTTACATGCAAAACATCAGTCATGCCTGATTATGGCAGTGTAAAGCTGGCCATATATTGATCAGTCTCTGCTGAACTGCCTGAATTTTGATCCATGTATGGTCACTGTGGTTGAACAGAAGTCAATCTACCAATCATTCACCTTGAAAATGTGAATGAGGGATCAGGCCGGTTTTTTCATTCAACCTACTGGTTGAACAGAAAAAAAAAAACCTTACTCGACTATGGCCAGCTTCAGAGTTTCAACCTCAGAACTCAACGCTGCCATTTTTCAATTAAGTGGCCTACAAATGAGAACTTCTAAGGAGCTTTGATACAGAGGGGTAGATTTACTAAAGCTGGTGCACTCAGAATCTGCTCAGGTGTGCATGGTAGCTAATCAGCTTCTAACCTCAGCTTGTTAAATTAAATTTTGCAAACACAACCTGGAAGTTGATTGGTTTCTATGCAGAATTGCACTAGATTTTACACTCTCCAGTTTTTAGTAAATAACCCCCTGAGTGTCTGCTATTATAACCAGTTCCTCACCGCCCTACAGCAGAAATAATTCTACATGGTAGCACAGATGTGCAAAATCACGTATACATACATAATTTTGCAGTTCGGGGCCTCAGCTGTCAATCACCAGGTTCCGGCCAGTGATTACTCGCTGGCAACCGGTGATCGCCGAGTATCTCCTACAGGGGAGAGACCTGTATGTAAACAATATGGATCTCTCCCCTGTCAGTTCCTGCACACTGCTTTGTATGGCTCTGCATAGCAGAGCCATACAAAGCAGTGTGCTTACAGTGAAGTACACACACAGCCCAAGTAGTGAAACAGCACACAGCACACAGTTAACCCTTTGATCGCCCCAGATGTTAACCCCTTCATGCCCAGTGCCATTAGTACAGTGTCAGTGCTTTTTTTTAGCACTGATCACTGTATTGGTATCACTGGGTATATCAGTGACATCAAGTCAGTCCCCCCCCCCAGTGTCAGATTGCCTGCCGCAGTCCCGCTATAAGTCGCTGATCACCACTATTACTAGTAAAAAACAAAAAAATTCCAGTACATATACCACCATTCGTAAACGCTATAACTTTTACGTAAACCAATTAATTTACATGTATTGGAATTTCTTTTTATCAAAGACATGTAGCAGAATAGATTTTGGCCTAAATTTATCATGAAATTCGATTTTTTAAATATTTTTACTGGATGTGTTTAATAGCAAAAAGTCAAAAATATTGTTTTTTTCTCAAAATTGTCAGACTTTTTTCATTTATAGTGCATAAAATAAAAAACACACAGGTGATCAAATACCACTAAAAGAAAGCTCTGTATATGGGGAAAAAAAGTATGTCAATTTCATTCGGGTGCAGCATTGCATGACCGCGCAGGTGTCAGTTAAAATAACGCAGCGTTGTACCGCAAAAAATGGCCTGGTCAGGAAGGGGGGAAAATCGTCCTGAGGGCAAGTGGTTAATTATGTTGCTGTCTCCTAATACTATTTATTAACTACAGGTGTAGTTTAGTACAGACAAATATATCTGTATAACAATTTGAAATGAAGAAAGTGCTTTTATTCACAAAGCAGAAAAACTAGTGATGTCACAAGATGACAGAGGTGCACTATACCAGTTCACAGGTATAGGCTAACGTCATAATAGTATTAGGTATAGGTCCTAGAGAACTTTACAGAACTCTGACCTAATGTTATAAATTCAAATGAAAAAATGCAGCAATTTCAGAACTAGTTTTACTCCTGCTCACTTTTAAGCAAACATTCATGGAAAAATGTACAGCAGAAATCATCGAATTAAACCAAGAAAGGCTACATCAACAAGAAATAACAGTCTAGTGGGAGTGATCGCTCTATTAATCTGCAGCTCTTAGAGGTACACACATTAAACAGGGAGCCGCAGTTAAAATGTTCTGGATGTACTACTTTTCCTTCCATTCATCATTTTAATTCAAGCTGCAGCTGAAGGTGGGCCACCACAATGCTGAGCTGTAGAAAAAGGGGTATTAGTTATGTACGTGTTTGGAAGCTGTGAGATGCCACCCTCTATGCATAAAAAGGCTAATTATTGCATTTAACAATGTGTTAGGTCACCAGTAAGTTATGATATTATAACAGCCTTATATTATACATTGCTGGGTGTCACTAAACACAAAATCTGAACATGGCTATTAGTGTTCTATGCCATACTGTATATTTTTACACAAAACGGTTTCCTTATCATTACTCACATAAAGTATGTAATTATCTAATTACTGTATACAACCCTAGACACACATAATATATGTAAAAGATAATCCAGCAAAATCATTTCTAACGTCAAATAGCGCCACATGATGGGCAATGTCAAAGGAGATTTTATGCATGCCAAATAGTGAGCCACTCTGCCTCAATCAGATGAGGGAGGGAATGTCCGTTTTAAACCTTAATCCATAAAGTATTGCTTTTTGATCCTCATCTCCTCTTCCAAAGGGCATAAAAGTTCCAAGATACCATTCTTATTGGCTTTTAATGGTGAAAGAAGTAAAAAAAGTAAATCCCTAAATATACCTAAATACTAACCTATCCCTAAAGGGTAACCTGTCCCTATCCCTGACACTGAACCTTAACCCTCATTGGAACTCAACATCTGCCATACATTAGTAGGTTTTTGAACAAATAAAATTCTGGGTATATTTGGTGACCTGACAAAGGATATTTGAAAGTGCTTTGAAATTTGATTTCCTCTTAGCAATCAATGGGCGGCACAGTGGCTAAATAGTTAGCACTTCCGCCTTGGAGTACTAGGGTTGTTGGTTCAAATCCCAACCACAGCACTACCTGCCTGGAGTTTGCATGTTTAACCTGTGCCTACATTGGTTTTCTCTGGATACTCCGTTTCCTCCCACACTCCAAAGACATGCTGGTAGGTTAACTGTTTTCTTGCCACCCTATAGCAGATATACTGCTACAGGGCAGCAGGGGTGCGCAAAATTACGTATATATATGTGATTTTGCATTTCCAGGTAGGGGCATGTGCGAGCCGTGCACATGCCCTACCCGCGCCGCTATTCGTGGCCTCAGCTGTCAATCACCAGAGCCATGCAAAGCAGTGTGCTTACAGTCGAAAGCACTAACACAGCACAGTTATCCCTTTGATCGCCCCACATGTTAACCCCTCCCTGTCCAGTGCAATTAGTACAGGGTCAGTGCACTGATCACTGTATTGGTGTCACTAGGGATGTCAGTGACACCAAGTCAGTTCCCCCAGTGTCAGAATGCCCGCTGCAGTCCCGCTATAAGTCGTTGATTGCCACCATTCCTAGTAAAAATTTGAAAAATCCCAGTAGATATACTGCCATTTGTAAATGCCATAACGTTCACGTAAACCTATTAATTTACACATATTGGGATTTTTTTTAGCAAAGACATGTAGCAGAATACATTTTGACCTAAATTTATGATGAAATGTGATTTTTTAAATTTTTTTACTAGACATGTTTAATTGCAAAAAGTCGAAAATATTTATTTTTTCTCAAAATTGTCTTTTTTTTATAGTGCAAAAATAAAAACCGCACAGGCGATCAAATACCACTGAAAGATAGCTCTATTCGTGGGGAAAAAAGGACGTAAATTTCATTTGGGTGCAACGTTGCATGACTGCGCAATTGTCAGTTAAAGTAAAGCAAAAAATGGCCTGTTCATGAAGGGGGTAAATCCTCTGGAGGGCAAGTGGTTAATTGGATCCTGTCTAAATTGGCCCTAGTATGTATATGAATGTAAGTTAGGGACCTTAGATTGTATGCCCCTTGAGAGTCAGGGACTGATGTGAATGCACAATAATACATATATATATGTAATTGGGTCATGGGTTCAATTCCCAACCATAGCGCCTCCTGCATGGAGTTTGCATGCTCTCCCTGTGTTCTCGTGGGTTTCTTCTGGGTACTCTGGTTTCCTCCCACACTCCAAAGACATGCTGGTAGGTTAATTGGCTCCTGTCTAAACTGTCCTAGTTTCATCCTTGGCCACACAGGATTTCCTGCATGGTAGGGGTTGGGGAAAGACCTGGCAACCTACCCTGTAAAATAATTGCTAAGAGAATTCATGGAAAAAGTCGCTTACGAGTGACGGTCCATGCAATTGCCAAGAGTCGGATATGACTGAATAGATAGACAGAAAGATATACATGTAAAGTGCTGCATAAATTGACAATGTTATATAAGTTCCTACAATAAATAAATACATTTTGGAATGAATGCAGTCTAGCTAAACACTAATCAAACCCAAAAGTGTTTCACTAACAGAAGTACTAACCATTTTGCTTCCATTCCACGTTATGAAAAGTATTCTGTTAGGAATACTTACACATTTCACACTCTGCTAGTGAACCCATTTTCAAAAATGCAACATTATTATTACATCAACACAGCTCTCACCTTTTTCTGCCTTATATTTGGATGTAGAAAAACATATACATATTGTATTTTAAAATACATTCTGAAATATACATTGCAAAAATGTAGACTTGTGCAAACAGTACTTAAAAAAATGGGAAGTGAGTGCAAATGATTTTACCCTTTGGTACCCGTGTCTAGGGAATTCATTAATTCAGTTCACACTTGATTTAGTCACTAATTCTGCTAAACATTCATGTGAAGTTCAAATTTCACTCGGCACTAAAACTTACTGAATAATGAATATCTCCAAAATGTTAATTTTGATTGTGTTTTCATTACTTAAAGTTCTACTAAATTCATGACCCTGCATTCACTATATCCAGTCTCTCAGAGTACACACAACATGGAAATGCCATCATTTTAGGGTTTCCAGATTTTCTGGTACCAAAAGAGCTTTATTGAAGGCAGTATTGTACAAATATAGCACAGAGAGATACACCCTAAAATGTAACATAGGATGAGAGAAATTTATTTTAGTAAAATATAATCTGCAAAATACCTTTTCTCATCAGCAGTTAGAGCAGTCTTGTGACTTCTATCAGTGTCCAGCAGAGCCTGGTTAAACTTGTAGGAGGAGTTTTCATTCTCCCCTATGAGGCTGCAGGACCCCTGACCTCTGTCTGTACAGCACTGATTACCCCTGTGCTGTTCACATGCATCCTCCCAAAGAAAAAAAAAAAGCTTTCTAGCAATACACACTAAACTGAACATTTGCAGAGTGACTCCTAGAGCTCTGTACTATCAGCAGATGGATTGGGGACAATAGAAGAAGGGGAGGATCAAAGAAGACCGGATCAGACATCCTTTTTACACAATGTGGAGGATTAACCCCTTAGGTTTCACAGTGAGTATAACAAGCATCCTTTACTGCATATACAGACTGATTTTACTGTTGTGTGTTTAGTAACCCTATGAGTTCCACTAAGAGTATTTTTTTTATTTATAATAATTTTATTTAGCAAAAGTGTTAAAATTGACAGCTCTTTGGGCACAATAAAAAAAACCCTGAAAACAGAATAAAAAATATGTATGCTCTGAGTCTTGTCTTTGTTGCACTTGATGGTAATTCTTTCTTAGTTCTGAGCTGGTAGCATAAAAGCTAAAAGAAGCAAGTGTAAATTAAATTAAAAATGAAGTTACACTTACCTGCTACCTGTAATGGTATTGCACAGAACAGTTGCTTGCCTCCTCTTCTGGAGTCTCCTGCCGGCACTGTCCACCACTCTTCCTCTTTTTTTAGTGCCCCTCAGCAGACTGTGTGCTGTGGGGGCACCCCTGTGGGCACGCTCCCGAGCGGTACTGTGGGTGCCCCCCCTGCTCCCTCCTCACAGGATTTGACTGACAGCAACAGGAGCTATTGGCTCCCACTGCTCTCAGTGAAGCCTGTGAGAAGAGGGAAAGAGAGCAGTACTGCTGCAGATGGGCACAGAATTGAGAGAGGTATTCAGAGATAGGGTGGAGGAACAGGTAGGGGTAGTTTTTTCACCTTAGTGCATTACAGTAAAAAAACTTTAGAGTTTAAAACCACCTTGAACTTAGTCATACCTTTAACCTAAAGGTTAATTTTACTTTCATAGAAAAATATAGTAAAAAAATATATATTATATATATAGCTTAATTTGATCCTTTTATCTTTTATTTATCACAGCTACTTTTATAGCACCATCAATTTACACAGTGCTTTAGGCCCCTTTCAGACAGGGAGGACCTGTCAGTGGATTTGCTTGCTGATCCACGCTGAGCAAGAGGATGACAGGTCTGTGTCCACTCCACTGATGCAGAGCGGACACAGACACAGCCCATTGTTTTCTATGGGGTGGTCGGATAGAAATGGACCACCTGTCCATTTCCATCCGACTGACATCCAAACCCATTCACTGGATAAATGGGCAACAGATCCCCATCCGTCTGTTTTTAGCATACAGGATCGGATTGGATGCTGGCAGGTGTCAGCGGACACATGTCTGCTGAGACCCGCAGCTCCATAGAGAGCTATGGATGGTCTGATTGGATCTGACTGAAAAACTGGGGCGGGGCTGAGCCTTGCTCTATATGCAGGACGGCTTGGGAGCAAGTCCACATGAGTGCCCCCATAGAAAGCGGCTTTCTCTTGGGGCACTCTCTGAAGAGGAGGAGCAAGGAGCACCACTGGGGGGCCCCAGAAGAACAGAATCAGGGCTGCTCTGTGCAAAACCACTGCAAAGAGCAGTGAAGTACGACATATTTGTTATTTTAATATAAAGTAAAGCTTTACAATCACTTAAAAAATATGTGACTCATCCTAAGTTAAAAACGCTATAAAGAATAAGAAAAGAGCATTTAGAAAATATAAAATGTATAATTTGAAAGTTACAAATGCTGCAAACAATCCAAATGAATGACAGGTTGCAAAAGAGAGTAGGACAAACCCAAAACATTCTTCAAACATATTAGTAGTAATATAAATCAGGTCTGAGCATGTAGGTCCTTTACAATTTAGAGTGGGTGACTGGGGACAAAGAGAAGGCAATTTTATTTTATGCCTTTTACAGTTATGTGTATACAAAAGAGCACGGGGGAGCCCAAGTCCACCATGGACATTTTGTAATAAAAAAGAGGTAAACATAAACATGGTTCTCTGCAATCGGAGGTAAATAATAGTATACATAGGTCAATGACCCAGGGAATGATAAGCTGACAAAAAGAAAACAAAAAAGGCAGAAACAATACCCATATACAGTAATAGAAATTGTCGTCACTGACCTGTCGTATACAAAAGTTGAAATTACAGTGTATAGTAAGAAAGAATAGCACTTCATGGTGAAACATATAGTTCCCAACATGCATTAGCAAACAGTGTTTCCAAGAAAAAATTGTGAGCTTATTTAAAAGCCATTGTTAAAGATTTTTAGAGACTCCTTAATTTACTGACTTGCTTCCACAAGATTGAAACAAGGTCAATGTGGTGCCTATACTTAAACAGGGATCAGAGTCTTTATCTAGTAACTACAGACTAGTTAATTTACCTTCCATAGTCAAGGAGATATTTGAGAATTTGATAAAAGACCACATAGAGTATTTCCTAGAAACAAAACAATATTTAAAGCAATAGACAGCATGGATTCACAAAAAGACTGACTTTGTAAAAAAAAAGTCTTCATTCTTTTTATAAGGAAAGTTTAGACAAAGGAGTGGTTGTAAATACAGTCACTGCAAAAGCGTTTGACACAGTTCCCCACACACAGCTAATGTGTAATGTGTCTACAGGCTTAGAAAATGTCATTTGTAAATGGGTAGAAAGTGGGCTAAAATATCGTGTTCAGAGACCAGTGAATAATGATTCATACTCTGAAAGGTCTAAGGTTATTAGTGGTGTACCCCAAGGTTCAGTGTTGGGACCCTTACTTTTTGCTCTATTTATAATGATATAGAGTTTGCATTTACCATTTCTGTGTTTGCAGATGACACCAATATGTGTAGTGAATGAAGTCCCTTGCAGAATGTCTCCAACTTACAAGAAAACCGTAAAGTAAAACATTAGGCAGAAAATTAAGTCTTGCTGGATCACTTCAGGATGGCCCCTTTTGCAGGTATAGCTATGTAAAACATTAAAAATAATCGCCTAAACTGTTTAAAATCCAGTAATACACTGTCAGTTGCTCTCTATTTTTCGGCACTGTGCCAAAAATGTAGAGGCTGATCTACTGACAACCTAAAGATCTACTGCTGCTTAGGGGCTCTGGGACCAGCAAGAAGAAACAGGAGCAATGCTAGAGGTAATTTACAGCACACCCTAATTTTTGTAGCATGATTATTAATGTGGAATGTATGTTCCTTGCTAAACAACATTATTAAAGCATGCAAAATGCTTTCATGTGTTGAAAGAGGTAGACTTCAGACAGAGGGACATAATTTTGCCCATGTACAAATCATTAGTAAAACCTCATCTGGAATATGGGCACCAGTTCATAAAAATTATATTGGGAATGGGATATTGGATATGAGAGTGCAGAGAAGGGCAACCAGGCTGATAAGAGACATGAAGGCTCAGCTCAGCTATGAGGAAAGATTAGCTGAATTGAATATATTCTTTTCTGAAAAAAGGTGATTAAGGGGGAATATGACCACCACGTATATATATACATACAGTTGTGTTCAAAATAATAGCAGTCAGACATCACTAACCTGATCAATCACTGTTTTCGGTAGAAATGATATTTCTACATGGCAAATAATTTACTAGCAGGTGTAGTAGAGTAATAGAAATCCAACAGACCCAACAGTTATGACATGCATGCTGCTGATTCTGTGTAATTGAATCACTAATTGAAAGGAGCATGTTCAAAATAATAGCAGTGTGGAGTTCTATTAGTGAGGTCATTCATTCTTTGAAAAACAGGTGCCAATTATTGCCCTTATTTAAGGAAGGAAGGCAGCAAATGTTGTACATGCTGGTTACAGTGCATTTCTCTCTGAAATTCTGAGGAAAATAGGTCCTTTCAGACATTGTTCAGAAGAACAGCGTACCCTGATTAAAAAGTTGATTGGAGAGGGGAAAACATATAAAGAAGTGCAGAAAAAGATAGGCTGCTCAGCTAAAATGATTGCAAATGCTTTAAAGTGGCAACCAAAACCTGAAAGACGTGGAATAAAGCGAAAAACTACCATTCGAATGGATAGAAGAATAGCCAAAATGGCAAGGACTCAGCCAACAATCAGCTCCAGGAAGATCAAAGAAGGTCTAAAGTAACATGTGAGTACTGTTACAATTAGAAGACGCCTATGTGAAGCCAAGCTATCTGCAAGAAGCCCCCGCAAAGTCCCACTGTTGAAAAAAAAAATGTGCTGCAGAGGTTACAATTTGCCAAAGAGCACATTGACTGGCCTAAAGAGAAATGACGCAATATTTTGTGGACTGATGAAAGTAAGATTGTTCTTTTTGAGTCTAGTGGCCGGAGACAGTTTGTAAGATGACCCCCAAACACTGAATTCAAGCCACAGTACACTGTGAAGACAGTGAAGCATGGTGGTGCAAGCATCATGATATGGGGATGTTTCTCATACTATGGTGTTGGGCCTATTTATCGCATACCAGGGATCATGGATCAGTTTGAATACATCAGAATACTTGAAGAGGTCATGCTGCCTTATGTTGAAGAGGAAATGCCCTTGAAATGGGTGTTCCAACAAGACAACGACCCCAAACACACCAGTAAACGTGCAACATCTTGGTTCCAGACCAACAAGATTGACGTTATGGAGTGGCCAGCCCAATCCCCGGATCTAAATCCAATAGAAAACCTGTGGGGTGACATCAAAAATGCAGTTTCTGAGGCAAAACCAAGAAATAGAGAAGAACTGTGGAATGTAGTCCAATCATCCTGGGCTGGAATACCTGTTCACAGGTGCCAGAAGTTGGTTGACTCCATGCAACACAGATGTACAGCAGTTCTCCGAAACAGTGGTTATACAACTAAATATTAATTAAGTGATTCAAAGGAAAGCAAAATCTTCAAACATTTTTCAGTGATTTTTCATTTTTTATATAGTGAATGTTTGAGTTTGTAAAGAAGAATACAAACACTGCTATTTTTTGAACAGTCTAATATTCACTTTTCTTCAATTGTTTTAGAGGAACAACACAAATTTGATATATTTTTCTTCATGTTTTGATTTGGAATAGAATGTGTAGTGTTCCCAATGCTTTTGTGTGTATGGAAATAAAAGCTATTAGAAGGATTTTGAGCTTTATTCACTTTTTTCAATACACTGCTATTATTTTGAACACAACTGTACGTGATCCATATAGTGAACTCTGTGTAGAGTTAGTCACTTTAATGTCAACAATAAGGAGGAAAAGAGATTTAACCTCCAGATACGGAAAGGCTTCTTCACAGCAAAAGCTGAAAAAATTTGGAATAGGCTCCCTCAAGAACTAGATCTGGTTAGCTCACTAGATACATACAATATAACAGAATATTAAAATTATAGGTAATAACACCAGAATTTGTTGATCTAGGTAATATCTGGTTGCCTTCTGAGGGATCATGAAGTAATTTATTATTCCCCCACTGGAGCAAATTGAACCATGCTTTATATAGGGTTTTCTATTTATTTATTTATACTTTTTATTGGTGGAATTAGATGGATTTTATATATATAAAATTGCTTTTCAATCTTTAGCTGCTGTAATTTTCTGTAAGATTTAATGCAACATGGCAATCTGGAGGCGTTCTTTACATAGTTGATCAACAGAATGCCCCCAGAAATGTAATTTCTTAGTTGTGCGATTGGCTTGATAATTTTCCAAGAAGTCTGCACTAAGGTAGAATTCACATTTTAGGCACCCCCTGCATTCGAAATTTCAGTTTTAATGAGATACTCCCGAAGAGTTATATACTTCTCAAGGGATGCAGCTTTTCCCAATAAAACATTGGAGTGCACCAGTTAATTATAATGAACCAGAACCACCCATTCAGATTCAGAGTGCAAAATATATGGTGAACAAACAGCTATTTCTTCAGAGTAACAAAAGTAAAAGTCTGCTACAAAGTTTTAAAATCCCTGCAATGTACATCCAGAGGTGAATTATTTTTCAACAAAGTTGGAGTTACTCTTTAATTATACATTACCAAAAGTGCCACGCTAACAAAACACCCCAAGGTGCAAATCTAGTCCAAAGTGTAAATTTTGATGTACATAAATAAATATATATATATTGTGGGAACTCGCTTCAAAATGGTAGAGCTCTTCAAAGCACACAGCAACTCGCTTCTTTTTAAGGGCCTTTTTGCCCAATTTTACCTTAAAGAAAAAGTTCAACAAAAATGCTTCCCACGCAGGGGTATCCACCATCAAGCAATACCAACAAAGATTCAGCCTCCTGGCTTGTACACAGTTCGCTGTCTGTCTCCTGCAGACTCTTCCCAAATTATGGCCACTAGCACACAGCTAGTCTGGCTTCCACCTCTCCTAGGTGGAGCCCACCTCACTTCCAGGCAGTGCCCTCCTGACTCCTATCTGCCGGGTGGAGCCCTCCTGACTCCTGTCTGCCGGGGTGGAGCCCTCCTGACTCCTGTCTGCCGGGGTGGAGCCCAGAACTATGGTTAGGACTCTATAAAAAGGCCTGCACACACCTGTGCAATCAGTGTGCTGGGGGTTCTCAAAACACGGACCCCGGATTGGAGATTTCATCCCTCCCAGATCTCTTTGAAATCTCCAGGCTCCAGATCCCAAAACAGACTTAGGTGTCCGTTTATGGACCAGCGGTAATAGATCGCTGCTCAGTTCTCCGGCATTCTCGGAGAACACAGTTCTCCTGTTAATGCAGTTTATGAAGCAGTTCTCCAAACGAAGGGAGAACGGTCTACAAACGCTGGAGAACGGTCTACAAACTCTGGAAAACGCCTCATTTTACTATAATCTCTCGAGATTATAGTAAAAGATCAGTTTACTAAACAGAGGTAAATTATCACTGCTTAGTTTTCGGTCCCTCTGATTCTCCAGCTCTGGGCTGGAGAATCTGGAGGGAGAACACAGATCTCCAGCGAAGGGCTGACATGATCTCCTGAGTGTCATAAACTGTGAATGACCAGAGAATAGCTGAAATCCGTTGAATCGCAGCTATTCTCTGTGTCATAAAAGGACACCTTTATGAATATATGAGGAAACTGAAAAGCCAGTTTCCTCTGCAATACATCAACTCTCTGGAGCCCCTCAACCTGCCTGGTTGAAAATCCAGGGTTTTCAGCTTTATTTTGACCGTGGCAGGACACCGCACTGCCACAATATATACACATGCTATATTGCCAAATGTATTGGACGCCTGCCTTTACACGCACATGAACATTAGTGGCATCCCAGTCTTAGTCTGTAGGGTTCAATATTAATTTGGCCCACCCTTTGCAGCTATAACAGCTTCAGCTCTTCTGGGAAGGCTGTCCACAAGGTTTAGGTGTGTGTCTATGGGAATGTTTGACCATTCTTCCAGAACCACATTTGTGAGGTCAGGCACTGATGTCAGACGAGAAGGCCTGGCTCGCAGTCTCCACTCTAATTCATCCCAAAGGTGTTCTATCGGGTTGAGGTCAGGACTCTGTGCAGGCCAGTCAAGTTCCTCCACTCCAAACTCGCTCATTCATGTCATTATGGACTTTGCCTTGTGCACTGGTGTGTAGTCATGTTGGAACAGGAAGGGGCCATCTCTAAACTGTTCCCACAAAGTTGGGAACATGACATTGTCCAAAATGTCTTGGTATGCTGATGCCTAAGGAGTTCCCTTCACTGGAACTAAGGGGCCAAGCCAAATCCCTAAAAAACAACCCCACACCATAATCCCCCCCTCCACCAAACTTTACACTTGGCACAATGTAGTCAGGCAAGTACCGTTCTCCTGGCAACCACCAAACCCAGACACGCCCATCGGATTGCCAGACAGAGAAGCGTTATTCGTTACTCCAAAGAACACGTCTCCACTGCTCTAGAGTCCAGTGGCAGTGTGCTTTACACCACTGCATCCAACGCTTTGCATTGCACTTGGTGAGGTAAGGCTTGGATGCAGCTGCTTGGCCATGGAAACCCATTCCCTGAAGCTCTCTACGCACTGTTGTTGTGCTAATCTGAAGGTCACACGAAGTTTGGAGATCTTTACCTATTGACTCTGCAGACAGTTAGCGACTTCTGCACACTGTACGCTTCAGCACGCGCTGACCCCACTCTGTCATTTTACGGGGCCTACCACTTCGTGGCTGAGTTACTGATGTTCCTAGTTACTTCCATTTTGTTATAACACCACTAACAGTTGACCGTGGAATATTTAGTAGCAAGAAATTTCACGGAAGTACTTATTTTACATGTGGCAACCTATCATGGTACCATGCTTGAATTCATTGAGCTCCTTAGAGCGACCCATTCTTTCAAAAATGTTTGTAGAAGCAGTCTGCATTCCCAGGTGTTTGATTTTATACACCTTTGGCCATGGAGGTAATTGGAACACCTGGATCCAATGATTTGGAGAGACAATATTGTGTGTTTGTGCGTATATATATATATATATATATATATATATATATATATATATAGTCAACCAATTGTAAATAATCCATCCAAGCGTTAGTCTATGCCAATGGAAAAGCTTCACCACCAAAGAGCAAAAGATGGCTCCTGATATTATAGACTTGAAGGCTCCATGCACACTATTGTTTTTTCAAGCTTCTAGAAGCTTTTATCAGCATATTTTTTACTGCTCCTAGAAACTAAATAGTGTTATCCTATGTGTCCATGCACACTACTTTAGGCTGTTAGCATTTTTTGAGCTTCAGCATCTAGGAGCAGAAAAAAAATGTTTTGTTGAGTTTTGTCCAGCAGAAAAAAAGGTTAAATGCTCCTAAACACTGCTAAATGCTACTACAACGCTCCTAATAGCTTTTTCATGCTTTTTTTTTCCTCTACATGTACTGCAAAAATGTTAAAGCTCCTAAATACATCTGAACGCTCTTAAAATGTTATTACCAGTGTTTTTTATCCAGCATTTTCTAAATTTAAATAAAAAGCTAGTGTGCATGGAGCCTTAGGTTATACAGGTCTGATCACATATTTTTCTGTTTAACAGCCAGGAAGGCAGCTGGAACTCTGATGTTGATTTTTGCTTCTAGCAAACAGCTTCAGAACAACTAATTACAGCCCATAAAAATGATACAAAAAAACAAGACAAATAGTGCTCTCTGTATGTGGTTCTGGGCTGCTTTATTAGAAAGATAAAACCACAGTTACAAGAATAGCTAAATGTAAAGGCAGAACATCGATACTCAGAGTGGGGAAACTCCCATGGCTCACCAATATTGTGGTGTCCGGCTGACAGCTCTGATGCTCACACAGGTAGGGATGAGGCTAGTGCAGAAGGAATCCTCCCCTCTGGACGCGTGCCTCATTAAGCTCTGCCTCGGCAGTAAATACTCACCTTTCCCCATGTCCATTCTAAACACTGCTCCAATTACTAAAACTAGTCCTTTGGGAAACTGACATTATGTGTTCATTTCCCAACAGATCTTGGGGGACCAATTCTAATGATAGTAGTGGTGTTTGACAGGATAGGCATAGGGAAAGGTGAATATTTACTGCCTTCTTTTACAGGTAACAACAGTTTTAACAATAATTTTCACATTAAAGTGGAACTTCACTTCATCAATCGGCTATTTTGAATCCCAATGCGGCTAGCATTAGTAAATAGATTGGAAGGGATAACATGTTTACTTGTTTTAAGCTTTTTTTTTACATGTGTTTAGTTGCTTCCAGGTTTCCATGCCTAGGCAGATAATGTCATACATCCCAGGAGTCTCCAGCAGGGAAGGAGTTTTTTCAGCTAAGCACACCTTCCCGTCTGCATGCCTGAGCTAAGGGCAGATGGAATCCAGGAAGTAAATGTTACATGAATCAAGTGCCCTTACTCAAGATGGCCACAGACAGAAATGCTAGGGGGTGTTTTCATAAGTGATTTCTCAGCACAATAAAGCATGGAGACATGGATGGATGGGGGAGTTTGCTTTAAATATTACAAATAAATTAAATAGCACTTTTGGATTGTGGGATTCAGATACAGCTCTCAATTCTTTATTTAATTGATAGGTGCTGTATCTGTTCTTACAAGACTTATTTCTGCCACTACAGTTTCACGTACAAAGCTACACTGCTCATGATTCCTACAGACCATCAAATCCTCCCAAAGACAAACAAATAAACCTCCTGCGCATGAGTGTAGAGGGTTGAAGACAGGGAGGTATGGTGGAGCCCAAATAAATGCGAAATTCGTGCGGATAAGCCAAGCCTTGCTGCTCCTGTGTACGACTGCAGGAAAAAATGGAACAAGAGTGCACTGGCCTAGCACATTATCCCAGATAACAATTTATTAAATTAAAGTTGAAATTTACTCACAAACAAGAAGTGACAAATTGCATTTCTTCCTGCATCCAAGATGACAGCACCAGGGATCTGAAGCTCAACAAAGAACCCGACCTGGGTGAAGACAGCCATGGACAGGTAAGTGTCTTTTTGTTAAAAGTCAGCCTGACATAACAAAAAAGACACTTACCTGTCCAGGGCTGTCTTCACCCAGGTTGGTTCTTTGTTGAACTTCAGAACCCTGGCACTGTCATCTTGGATACAGGGAAAAATGCAATTTGTCATTTCTTGTTTGTGAGTATATTTCAACTTTCATTCAATAAATTATTATCTGGGATAATACGCTAGGCCAGTGTGCTGTTGTTCCAATTTTTTTCCTGGATCAAATCCTCCCCCCTGCCATAATGGCAAAACACAAAGTTCAGTAACAAAACCAGTTATCTTCTGCAGACATTGCATAGTCTAGCATTTAGAACTTTTTTTATCTATTCAGTCAGAGAATAAAGGTGCTTATGATGTCGTCTTGGTCAGCATTTTGAAATATATAGGACATTTTAATTGTTTGAAAGGATAGACAGTAGTGTTGTTTGTTTTTACATCCATTTTATAGACATACATTAATGTTATGGACAAATTATATAATGCAACAACAACTGAAAAATAAATCTGCATTCAGAGCCACAGACTTGCTGATGCTATGTAGCGCGCAGATAGGATTATAGCACACAACAGGCCTAGGGCTTAGGATGCCTTTTTTGTTACCAGTTTTCTGGATCTCTTTCTACTGTTCCCTCAAACTGTAATGTAACCTGACATTAAATATGTTTACAGATCTTTTCACTAATGATAACCTGCTTTGATAATGCCATTGGTTTAGAATTAGCAGCAGGAACTCTAGCAATTACAGCAAGAAAGTAAATATTAACTCACGTAATCTGTGGCATAGAACAGGAGAAAGCAAGTCAAAGAATAAATTGTAATGACAGATAAAAGCATCGTGCACCAATAGTCATGTATTGCTGCATGAATATTTCTACCCTGGTTGGAAAACTGGGGCATATGGATGATAAGCTCAGCACAGACAAGTTGTGTAAGTATATCTAGAATAATGAGATACCTGTTGTGTCTATCAAAGCAGACTTCATGGACTCTGCATCCAAATGACATACCGCTACATCCAACCAAGAAGAAACGGCAGCCACAAACACCCTGCTGTATGTAAGTCTTTCATACAACATGGGTGTCTTTAATAAATCATCAAACCAAAAAGGATTCAGGAATTATTTGCATAGCTGTGTTCAAAAGACAAAGGGAAATTTGCACTTCTATTAAACAAGCCCTTCATGTAAGGACACTTTAACACAGTATCTACATTAAAGAGCATTACAAATAAGTTTTACATACAATCATATGAGCGCTCCCTACCATGTAATGTGTCGTGCTGAACTTTAGCTTGGCTCACAACTTGGCTTCTAAAAGATGATGCTTCAAACTAAGCTGAAAAGCCAGTCACTGTCAGAAGACCTTATAAGAGATGTCTGTGTTTTATGTGCTCACCAAAAGTTGAGAATGTTACTTGTGACCTATTGCAGCGGTCATCCGGGTAAGCTATAGACAAGGAGACAATTAACACTCGTATAGAAATTTTCACTGTTGTAATATCTATTTGAGCAATCTTAACGTAAAAAGCAGCTCCACTTTTGTTAAGGAAAAAAAAAATTCCCTCTGGGTGATCTATGCACATTGCAAAGATATTAAAGTGTTACTAAACCCAGGACCCTGCATTCACTCTATCTGGTCTCCCACAGTACACAGAACATGGAAATGCAGTTATTTTAGTAAATATAAACTGCTAAATACCTTTTCTCATCAGCAGTTAAAGCAGTCTTGTGATTTCTATCAGTGTCCAGCAGCAAAGCACTGGTTAAAGCTTCTAGGAGAAGTTTTCATTCTCCCCTAATTATCCTATGAGGCTGCATAACCCCTGACCCACTATCTGGACAGTACTGATTGGAACTGTCCTGATCGCATGAACTCTCCCAAAAAAAATAAAAAAACAACTCTCCAGCAATAAACACCAAACTGAGCATGTGCAGATTGCCCCAAGGCTTTGTTCTATCAGCAGCTGGATTGGGGACAGTAGAAGATGGGGAGGACCTTACCATCACACTTTAGTTGTGTTCATTGTACTCATATACATGACAGTCTCGACCGGGCTACTATTATCTAATTCTAAATGTTCTGCATTGCAATGTTCTCATGATTCCAACAAATGAAAACTATTGAAACACAAAGGGGGAAATGTACTAAAACAAGTGCACACAGAATCTGGTGCAGATGTGAATAGCAACCAATCAGCTTCTAGGTTTTATTGTCAAAGCTTAACCACCTCAAGTGCAGACACTTCCACCCCCTTCCTGCCCAAGCCATCTTTCAGCTTTCAGCACCCTCAAACTTTGAATGACAATTTCTCAGGCATGCAACACTGTACCCAAATACATTTTTATCATTTTTTTTGAGACAGACAGAGCTTTCTTTTAGTGGTATTTAATCACCACTGGGTTTTTTTACATTTTTTGTTAGATTGAACATTATTGAACAGTGAACACTCCTGAATATGTCCGCCTAGTTGAGGGAATCCATTTTTAGGCATGAAAAGATGGAAAAAGAGTAAATTAAACAATTTTGGGTTTACTTGTCAATGCTTCCCCCAAGAGTCATATATTTTTCACCCAATATTTGAATTAGCACATTCACTAAGTAGTTTTCACTCGTTTTCAAAGGATATTTACTCAAGATTTGCATGGTGAAAACAACATTCACCCATGTTCACCAACATCTGTTCTTCAATGGAAAACATTTTTCTGTACTGTTTCTCAGTATGTAAATGTGCATTTATATCTTATGGATATAATTTAACTTGGAAAGGGACATATCAGATATGGCACATGTAATTTTTAAGGGGGGCTGTAGGGAGCACAAATGTAAAAGGGGTAGTAATAGTAGTGATCTCTTGCAGTATTATGTAAAGTGTATTGTGAATGTCTCTTCCGTCATAGAGGCTTCTATCTGCCTATCTGCAATTTTTTGTTTGCTTGTTTAAACATTTTGCAACACATGCACAGCTCAGTGTACAGTCTCGGCATGATACTGTGCCGAGATGAAGTAACATCATCCCAGCCCTCCCAATCAAGATGGTCGAACACTCCGAAACCGGAAAAAGACCTTGTATGGATGATGCAGATGGAATAGCTTTGTTGGATATCACACTGCTGGAGGGGAGATGGGCATCACAGCACTAGAGGGAATAGCTTTAAGGGTTGAGTGTGCCATACTTGCACGCCATGACAAAATGCTCTAGGGGGCCAAAAAGTTTGAATTTTACTTTAGTGGTGTATTTCGACTTTAAAGGTGCACTTCAGGCAATCTCCCTCCAGGAGGAGGTTGCCCCTGGAAACTTAGGAACCTCAACTTACCTGTCAATGGATTACATTGTTTTAATCAGCAGCACAGTGTTTGGACAAAGTAACCCAAGTGACAATATGCTGACCATCTAAAAATTCTATAAAAGCTGCCTGGTATTCCCATATCCAGCCACTGTAGTTTTCATATGCATCCTCCTGGGCATCCCCTCATCTGTACAGAAAGCACTCCAGCATTCCCTGACCTATCCCAGCTTATTTAGGCTCTCATTATTCAAACCTTTATCCACCGTTGCTTTCAGCTCTCTCGTAACTGTCTGCCTTTCTCATTACAATCTCTTCCTGAGTTTTTCCAACGCCACAAAGCTTAGCATACAGCTGGGTCATAATATTCTGCAATACAGCTACACATTCAGTGGAAATTGACACCTTGCAGCATTTCATCAAAATGTGCAGGGCATTTCTGTGATCTCCGCATGAGGTGGAATAGGTGTTAATAAGCATTTTATAACCTATATGTTAGCAGGAGATGGCGTATGGAGATGACTGGATCACTGACAGCAGTCCTATCTATTAAAAAGTAATTACCCTTAAAGTTAAGCTACAACTTGTAACAAAATAGATGTACCACATAGAATAATCCCTTATTTCAGATTTCCTACCTATCTTAGGTTCTGTAAATAATAGAAACAACCGTACCCCATGGGCTCCTAAAATTGTGAGTTCTGCAGTAGAGATCATTAGCATAGCAGTTTTGTAATTAAAATTGAGCCACATACTGTTTTATTGCTTTCAAGCTGTCAGAGGTGTGCCTGTTGCAGGCTATATAATAAGTGCATAATACATATATATAATATCTATTACCTTATAAGTCAGCACACTATAAATGATTATAGAGAAGGAATATATTCTGTTTACTTGTCCCTAATCACCGCCACACTGGTTACAGTGTCCTTGATCACTGCCACACCAGGTACAGTCTCACTATGGTGACTGTATAATGGGAAGAGGGTATGTAAAAATAATTTGAAAAAATAAATTAAAATGTAAATAAAAATATATATATATATATTTTTTTTAACTCACTGTCACCAGTCAGTGTCCCTAATTACTACCGCCCACTCAAAGTGTCCCTAATTACTACCGCCCACTCAAAGTGTCCCTAATCACTGCCACACTGGTTACAGTGTCCCTGATTACCGCCACACCATTTACTGTGTCCCTGATCACCGCTACACTGGTTACAGTGTCCCTGACCACTGTTATGGTGTCTGTGACCACTGCCACACCAGTTGCAGTGTCCGTGATCACCGACACACCGGTTACAGTGTCCCTGATTACCGCCACACTAGTTAGGGTGTCCATGATCACCGCCACACCAGTTAGGGTGTCCATGATCACTATCACACCAGTCATATTTTCCCTGATCACCATAATACCAGTCATATCGTCCCTGATTACCACCACACCAGCCATAGTATCCCCGGTCACCGATACACCATTCATATTATCCCTAATCACTGCCACACCAGTTAACTACCTGCCTCCCAAGCCTATTCTGACACTTCTCACATACATGAAATATCTGCATTTTTTTTTTACTAGATAATTACTTAGAACCCCTAAACATTATATTTTCTGAAAGTAAAGTTCCGGGAGAAAAAATGTTGGTTGTTGCAAATTTCACACAATACTTGCGCAGCAGTTTTTCAAAAGCAAATTTTTGCATAAAAGAAACACCTTAATGAATTTTAATGAACACAAATACAATATATTACCCTATTACTTGTTACAATATAAAATATAATGTTACTCTGAGTTAATAAATACCTAACATGTTGTGTTTTAAAATTTCATGCATCCATAGAATGGTGACAAACTCTGGTACTTAATCTCCACAGGCTGTAAAAGCCTTTACAGGTTACCAGTTTAAATTTACACAGGAGGTCTGGTGGTAGAATTATTGCTCTTGGTCTGCAGTTCGTGGAGACACCTCACATGTGTGGTGCGATCACCATTTACATATACAAACATGACCATTCATTCGAATTTGCATGTAAGTATGGGGAATTGGGTGCTTTTTCTTATTTTCTTTTATTTAAATGTATTTTTTATACACTGGGTCCTTTTTTACTTTTTGTGTAGCAACTTTATTGCTATCACAAGGGATAAACAACATCCCTTGTGCTAGCAATAAGCACAACAGGTCCTCTTTATGGGGAGATCTTATATGAACAGGTACTGCTATAGGTGATGCTACACTAAGCTATAGTCCCTGACCACTCATATAGAGGCGACCATTACAGTACATTGGTTTTGAAACAATTGGTTGATTCGTGTAATACACAAAAATGTTCAGATTCAAAATACTTTATTAATCCCAAAGGGAAATTATTAAGATATATTTACATTTAATGAAGACAATGAATGACTGGTATATGATCAGTCGAGACACTGAAAAAAGACTCATACATGTGGTATCATCATGTGTTTTGGGGTATAATTCTAAATATGCACATGCTGTGAATGAGAAAAATCTTATTAAATTTAAAAATTAAACCCATTTTTGAATAGAAAAAAATATTTTAATTTTATTTCTGCATTTTCCAAAAACTTTATGCAAAAAAATTAATTCTTTAAAAGACTCACCATGCCTCTTAAAAATACCTTGGGGTGTTTACTCTCCAAAATGTGGTCACTTCATGGGTAATTTCACTTTCCTAGTGCTCCAGGGCCTCCAAAAATGCAATAGGTAGTCAGGATACTAGATGTGTAATTTATGCCCCTAGAAAGCCTGAAGGTGCTCCTTGTATTTTTGGCCCCTCTGCATGGCTAGGCTGTGAAAAATTGCCACACTCGGGAGGAGTAGCAGAAAGTGTTTTGGGGTGTATTTCTAAGTATGTCTATGATTTTGTGTTAGAAATATATTATTAATTGACAACTACACTTTTATTTTTTCCCTGCATTTTCCAAAAAAGTGTGACAAACAAATTATATTTTCAAAACACTCACTGTGGCTTTCAGAAAATACCTCTTGTGGGTGTTTCAACTGTCAGGAAATGAGATGCATAATTTATGCCCCTGGAACACCTAAAGGTGCTACTTGGATTGTGGGCCCCTCTATGCATCTACAGGTGAAACACGAAAAATTTGAATATTGTGCAAAGGTTCATTTATTTCAGTAATGCAACTTAAAAGGTGAAACTAATATATGAGATAGATTCATTACATGCAAAGCAAGATATTTCAAGCCGTGATTTGTCATAATTGTGATGATTATGGCTTACAGCTCATGAAAACCCCAAATCCACAATCTCAGAAAATTAGAATATTGTGAAAAAGTGCAATATTCTAGGCTCAAAGTGTCCCACTCTAATCAGCTAATTAAGCCATAACACCTGAAAAGGGTTCCTGAGCCTTTAAATGGTCTCTGTCTGGTTCAGTAGGAATCACAATCATGGGAAAGACTGCTGACCTGACAGTTGTGCAGAAAACCATTACTGATACTCTCCATAAGGAGGGAAAGCCTCAAAACGTAATTGCAAAAGAAGTTGGACGTTCCCAAAGTGCTGTATCAAAGCACATTAATAGAAAGTTATGTGGAAGGGAAAAGTGTGGAAGAAAAAGGTGCACAAGCAGCAGGGATGACCGCACTTTGGAGAGGATTGTCAAGAAAAGGCCATTCAAAAGTGTCGGGGACTTTCACAAGGAGTGGATTCAGTGCATCAGGAGCCACCACACACAGACGGATCCTGGACATGGGCTTTAAATGTCTTATTCCTCTTGTCAAGCCGCTCCTGAACAATAAACATCAGAAGCGTCTTACCTGGGCTAAAGAAAAACAGACCTGGCCTGTTGCTCAGTGGTCCAAAGTCCTCTTTTCTGATGAGAGCAACTTTTGCATCTTATTTGGAAACCAAGGACCCAGAGTATGGAGGAAGAATGGAGAGGCACACACTGCAAGATGCTTGAAGTCCAGTGTGAAGTTTCCACAGTCTGTGTTGATTTGGGGAGCCATGTCATCTGCTGGTGTTGGTCCACTGTGCTTCATTAAGTCCAGGGTCAACGCAGCCGTCTACCAGGAGATTTTGGAGAACTTCATGCTTCCTTCTGCAGACTAGCTTTATGGGGATGCTGACTTCATTTTCCAGCAGGACTTGGCACCTGCCCACACTGCCAAAAGCATCAAAACCTGGTTCAATGACCGTGGGATTACTGTGCTTGATTGGCCAGCAAACTCGCCTGACCTGAACCCCACAGAGAATCTATGGGGCATTGCCAAGAGAAAGATGAGAGACATGAGACTGAACAATGCAAAAGAGCTGAAGGCCGCTATTGAAGCATCTTGGTCTTCCATAACACCTCAGCAGTGCCACAGGCTGATAGCTTCCATGCCACGCCGCACTGAGGCAGTAATTGCTACAAAAGGGGCCCAAACCAAGTACTGAGTACATATGCATACTTATACTTTTCAGAGGTATGATATTGTTCTATGTACAATCCTTGTTTTATTGATTGCATGTAATATTCTAATTTTCTGAGATTGTGGATTTGGGGTTTTCATGAGCTGTAAGCCATAATCATCACAATTATGACAAATCACAGCTTGAACTATCTTGCTTTGCATGTAATGAGTCTATCTCATATATTAGTTTCACCTTTTAAGTTGCATTACTGAAATAAATGAAACTTTTCCACGATAATCTAATTTTTTGAGTTTCACCTGTATGTTGTAAAAAAGTCTTGCACATGTGATATCCCCATTCTCAGGAGGCACAGCAGAATGTGTTGTGGGGTGTAATTATAAGTATGTGCATGCTGTGTGTGAGACACTTAAAAAAAGTCACCATGTCACTTGTGATGATTGCGGTGTCAGACCCAGCCCTTCTCACCAAACTCGTGACCGAAGGACTAGCCAATCTAAAACCGCGCTGTCACGTGCGTAACAATGCCACGCCCAGCTTCACCCTGCACAAAGATTTTCCAGCTAATGGACCACAATCTGTGTACCTGCAGCCTGGGAGTAATTGTTACTGGTTCAGGTTAATTACGCAATTAACCCTTCACACTGCCACTACCTCCTTTTTGTACAGAGAAAGAGGAAACTCTGCAATATCAGCAATAACACTATGATGTTTGAATAGTCGTTTGTATACACAATGTCACGGATGTATGCAGACATTTTAAAACAAACAGTAGTGCTCTTCAGAGGCAGGGATTCTTAGTTTGCACTAAAGAGCTTTAGAAACAGTTCAACACTTTCAGAAAGTAAGATTTATTACTAAAAGGTCAAAGGGGTGCAATAAAAATATTTACAGAAAAAGATGTAGCCAATATATATATATAGATAAATATACAGAGAGCAATAACACAGCAAAGAGATAACAGAAAGAAATTTAGACAGGTGAAGTACTTGCCAAAAGTCCTGGGTTAAACAGATCAAGTTTCCTGAGCAAAAGGGCCTTTTCTCCCAAAGTTGGTTCCGATGTTAAAAGGGAGGATTCTTCAACTTCAACTCAACTCAGCTCAACTCCAAACATAACAGCTTTTCTAGGAACTCAGCAGGGTGTCTCCTTGAAGCAGAGAACCAATCGCCTCATTTGGGGAGGGTGTTGGAGGCGGAGACCCTAGCTAGAACCAAATTATCTCAGCTTATATCATGACCCATAACTTACCCTCGGTGCATGTAGCAGCCTAGCCACTATTAGATTAATATGCAGAAGCATCTGCTGAATGTCTAGATATGAAATATGACATACCTGCTTGAGACGGTTAAGGATATATCATTTTCTGCTCTCTTGTAGATGTCAGCTAGGGGATGTAATATATCAGGCGACTTGTATTAAAGTGACTGATCTGAATATATGCCTGGTCTCCTTGTAAGTCTTCCATATTCCAAGATATGAAATCATAAGGGAAAGTGGGTTTTGAATGTAATGTCTGTTTTACTGCTGATCTGGAATGTCTTTGAAGCTTAGTGAAGGACTTGGTTTATGGCTTTACGATATCTCAGATTGAGAAGCTAACAGACACCCGGGCACCAGCTAGTGAGATTTATAACCATTAAGCTCTCCCGCTAAGTCTGTGATCTCTGGCATCATCCAGACCACATTCCTGAGGGAGGGGGGAAATTGGAGGGAGGCTGGCTTGGGAGTAGAAATGATACAAGATGGAGGATCCTTAGCAAGATGGGTGACCGTGTCCATCTCTGTATGCACAATTGCTACACCACTTACTATATATCTTGGACTGTCTACTTTCCAAAAGGGATCATTTGGGGGGTATTGTACTGCCCTGGTATTTTAAGCCTTAAGAAATGAGATAGGCAGTCAGAATATCAGGGCTCTTTACTTTTCAAATATATACCATATTTTGTAGACTTTATAACTTTCACACAGACTAAATAATAACACCGATTTGGGTTATTTTAACCAAAGAAATGTGGCAGAATATATTTTGGGCTATATTTATGAAGAAAGAGTATTTATTTGCAAAATTTTAAAACAGAAACTAAGAAAAATGTGGAGGTTTTTTTTAAATAATTTTTTTTCCCTTTATATAGGAAAACGTAAAAACCCCAGTGGTGGCTTAAAATGGCCAAGATTGGAAGGGGATGAAAATGTCTGGACTTGAGGTGATTAATAAGTTGTTTAATGAGTCATTAAAAGAAATTGACACTATTACTGCTCTGTTGGATTTTTTTCTTACTGTCAGGCCTGGGGACAGTGGTGGTCAGGATAAATACTAAGATTAAAGCTAACTTTACAAAATAAGAAAAAAAACTAACAAATGGGACTTCAGTGGTACACCAGAGATCAATATGTATCTCTATATCCAGTCATGGGGATATAGCTAATGGTTTTTTAAAAAAGTATAATCTTTAATTACAAATTTCTTAACACATTGTTAAAAACATTACCAAAGTACATGTCTTATGTACATGCAATAATAATGGTAATGATACTCCTAGCCTTGGCCGTCTATTTCCCCCTTCTATTTTATCTCTAATATTTTTATCAAATATTGGAGTTCATTTACAGTCTCTTCATATCAATCAAGTCTTCAGTCAGCAGAGAGAAAGGAGGGCTGCAGCTCTCTCTCTTGGGTCAAGGTCCACTTCAACTGGATATATGCATCTCCAGATATATTTTATTATACAGCCTAGTGCATAAACATGTTTACAATCTTGAATTAAAATCATACCTGCTCTGCTGGGGAAAAAGGCGGGAAGGGTACTTGCCACCACCAGCTAAACCGAAGAGAAGGATAATGGAGTAGGTCTCACCTTGGATACATACACAAGTCCAATATATTGGAGTTGTGTATGTACCAAAGGTAAAGCCTACTCCTAAAACTACAGTGGTGCCATTAACTGATAGTACCAGCGATCCACAGAAGAGTAAAGGATCATCGATGATCACAAAAAGATGGAAAATATCTGTGTGAATAAAACTGCATCTCTATGAGTGGGGCACTCTATAATCACAAGTGAAGCTCATACTATGGAGCATGGCTTTCTTTGATAGAGTTGTCCATGGCTTAGCCATGATTCTGTCCCTCATGGGAGCTCATGACTACTGAATGCAACAATTTATAGCATTAAAAACTGGTCACTGAGATTTTACAGACACCTAGAAAACCTTTCAACCTATTTTAAAAGACTTTTATAGAATGTTCAGGATCACACGTTTTTCAATCACTTCCCAGGTTGTCTATCTAGAAGACAACATGACTAAAAGCATGAATGTAAAAGATAATATACCTCTGTTTCAAAAATATCTGAAAAAGAATGACCCCAAACTTTACAGATAATGTAAAACTGTTTCTCTGCTGACACAAAAAATTAGAGTAACCTTCTAATTATTCAAAACAAACCAGTAATATTGTTATCTTCACTTGTGTTCCATCTCTCTTATGACTACATTTCACAAATAAATGATCAGGCAGTAACCAAAATGTACAGGATTGCAAATAGCTAGGCCCAAGCATAAAAATGTAATACACATTCTCATAATAATTAAAATGAAATGAGATGAGATAAAACACAATATGCAATACTGGACTGGATCTTTCCATGAGCACCATTAATGTTCTGAATGTTTAAGAAGCATTTTTAGGCTTATATTTCCTTAAAGGTTTGTTCATCTTTACAGAATAAATGTAAAAGTGAACTGTGATATGCTAGTTAGGAACTAAATTTAAGGGCTTGGTAACGTACTTTCATTGGTAAATGAAAAGTCCATCCAAAGCAAGGTTTCCCATGCTGAGGGGTTTCAACTTCACACACCAATAAAAATACACAATAAAATGCAGAGCCACCTGGATCTCTGGTCAGCAGTACTTCTGCTCGGTTTTGGGTCTCCCAGACCACTGGCTATTCAGGCTCTCTCAGCCTAGGTGAAAGCACCTTGCTGTTCAGGCCCCATGTGATCTCTTGACAGTGTTTTTCCAGTACCTCAGCTTACTCCCTCCAGAGACTCACAGATTCTCTCCAGCCCCCTGGACTCATTGATCTCCGTAGCTCCTTCAGCCTCCCAGACCTTCTCTTGGTCTCCCAGACTCTCTGAGCCTGTCAGACTTTCCCAGTCCTTGGGCCCAGAACCCCCCTCACAAGGGTTGTAGTCTTCAGCAGGAACTCCCAGCTCTCTTACAGGGCTCTGTCTTCAAACTGCAGCAAAAGCAACTGCTATTCCACCTCCACCTCCCTTGAGCTATGCCCAGATCTGCCTTATATTGAGTGTGTCCACCTGTACACACACACATCCTGCAGAATTTCTGGAAAACCTGGCACAAGATTGAAGATTATGTCCCAACCAATACTCTTTGGAGCCTTTAAGCTTCCAGCCCTGATCCAGACTTACCGAATCCAGGGAAAACTTAAAACACAGCTTTCTCTGCTTACAAAACTGCTGCTGGCGCGTCCAGTGGTGTATTTAGGTTTTAGGTGGAGAGAGCCTGACACCAACCAACACCACCACCCCCAGCAAGAGAGAGAAATACACTCACCTTCACAGCTCCAGACATCCAGACAAGCAGCCCGCAGCCTCTATCAGATCCCACCTGGTCCCCATGCTGTGTGTGTCCCTTCTTCGGGGGAGCAGTGCTGCCCCCTAAAAAATGCCGCCATAGGCAAATGCCTTGTTTGCCTTGTGGTAAATACACCCCTGGGCGCGCCTCTAAATGACTCTTTGAGAGTCCTGTGTCCATTTTAAACCATAATTCCGCAGTGACAGATCCTCACTCTATCACAGAACTAACACCGGACACTCTCCCCACCTCCCCATCTATGCTGTATGTACCTTAAGGGTTGCCAAACTGTCAACAGCCCCACAGCTGCTCTTTCCTCTATTTTCTGTCAGCGATTCTGGGATGGACCAGATCAATTCTGATTGGTCAGCACCATCACTGTGACTGGTACTGACCAATCAGAACTGTTCTGGTCCATGCCAGAAGGGCTGACAGGGAAGAGGGAGCAGAGCAGGGATTTTAACTCCTCAGACCACTGGAGTGACTGCAGAGGTGCTAACAGCTCGGCAATCCTGGAGATTGTAGGCAAGATTGCATACATTATTAATCTCTGCTGCCCCACATGTGGCCCTTTGACACTTATGGTGGGGTCCTGGGGGTTCCTGTAGACAGATGACTGTGTTTTCTTTAATCACCGTACACAGGATGAGAATATTGAATTGATGAATGATTGCCAGTTTTTTTTTTTTGCATGCTAGTCTTTATATCAAATTTTCAGATGAAAACCGTACTGATTAAATGAAAATCGTACAATCCGGTATCGTACAAGAAAAACTTTTGTGCTTGTCCCTTTGAATATTTTTGGATGAAAGCTGTGTACTAATGATCAGATTATCAGACGATCGCTTTGAAAGTGGTATTTTTTATATGATTTTCTGACCGTGTGTACTAGGCTTTAGCATGGTACTTATTCGAGCAAGTGAAAGAAGAATATTCATTAGACTGTTTTGTAGTAGTTAATTGGCTTGGTTTATTTATTTCACACTACCTCACTTTTTCTGTGTTATCTATCCCTTTTCTCTTCTCTCTTAGTGAATGAGGTGAAGCTCTATTTACTTACATCATCCAGTCATGTTCAAGCAAAAAACATTTTTTGTCTATTTTCCTTGCACATGACTGGGTATTCCATGCAAAGTGAATTTTTACCACATTCACTAAGCTAAGGGAACATTCCATAGAATAGCCTGTTTGCCTTTAACTCTAGCATGCCACTTTTGTTTCGCTATAAGATAAGTCTGTCTGTCTGACTATTGCCTTTTCTTCCTTTTTTATTTTCTCACATAGATTACAATTGTGGACTTTACAATACAATTACATTTTTAAATCACCATGGGTATTCATTTTTACTATATATCTGTCAATTATTCAGGTCGGTATTGTATACCAAACAGCGATCAATCCTTCTGTAACTTATTATAAAAATAGCAAATCACAATCTAAGGTCACAATTTTTAAAGTTTATTTTCACTATTGCTGCCAAATTGGTATAACATGTACTTTATATTTGCCACATGCTCCCATTCACATAGCATAAAGCCCCACTCCAGAAAAAAGTTAACTTTTTAACACCTATTTCTCCTACTCATCTCTAACCTATGCTGTCAGTCTTTTTCCCCTCTTGCCAGGTGAAGCCTAAGTCCCCCATCCAAATCCCTTGTCACTGCAGTGTGGACCTAATCCAGGGCGGCAATGGCGCCCTCAGAGCACAGAGATTGAAACTTTCAGCTTGTTTAATTATAAATGACTGAGGGTGAAGAGGCGCATTTTGATTTACAAAAACACAAACCAACAACAGTGCAAGCCAGCTACTACACTACTGTCTCAGGCAAGTGTAGTAGCCTGCTTATGCTATTGTCAGTTCGTATTCTTCTGAATGAAAGTATGCCTCTTCACCAACATAGGAACTACCATATTTGAGACTTTTGGAGTGGTGGAGCTACAGCCAGCACTGACAGAAAAAAAGATAATTAAGTTATTTTGAATCCCCTGCCCAAATTTGAATTGGACAATTGCTATGTACACAGGCTCCCCTGGGGGATTTAATAACCTTTTTACATTTCTAGGGATAATTCTTCTTTAAGCTTATAAGTACAACTAAGGACATCTAAAAACCTTACATCTGTACAGACATCTAATTATGTTAAGATGTTCTGTACCATGCTTGGAGTTATAAAGGGAAATGCTGCACATAGACACAAGCTTTAATATTATGGCCAGTTTAAGAGCAAATTAGATTTCTTTAAAGTATCACTGGAATTAAAAACAGTCAAAAAAAGCAGATGCTGAAAAGATACAAGATTATTGATTTAAAATGAATGCAAAAGACAGAAATGCAAAATGTGACTTGGTCCAATGTGCCTACAGGCAAACGGCTATCAAAGAATAACTTCACGTTTACTTATAAATAATCATCCCTGCATCTAAAAATTCTGCAAAATACAGCACCTGCATTCCACAGAACACAGCTTAACCATTTTCCAGCATCTCTCAATAAAATTAGGTGCACGCACTGAAAATGGTTTCTGGGCACTTGTTCACACCAGTGCAGCTGGTGTGTGCTGGCAAGATCAGTGATGATGAGCTGATCCCAATACCATTTTTTTTGTCCAAACTTTATTGAAATATCAAAATGACATGTCATAACTTTCTAAACCCAGGGTGGCTTGCAATGCAGTAAGTTGTGTCACAACCTGAAATCCTTTTTGAAAAACAAGTATTTTTGTTTTGTCTCGCACTGGGACTGTGCTGGGCACGTATGCCCAATACAGTCCCAGCTCACCTAGTGTAAATAAGCCCTTAGTGCAGCAGAGGTCAGGTGAGGGGGTGAAGTCATTAATACACCTTAAAGTGGTTATAAAGGCAGAAGGTTTTTCACCTTCTGTTCGCAGCCCCCCCCCCTTATGCTTACCTGAGCCCCATCTCAATCCAACAATGTGTATAACAGCAGTGGCTCTCCCGGGTCTCGCTCTCCTCATTGGCTAACACAGCAGCTGGAGCCATTGGCTCCTGCTGCTGTCAATCACAGCAAGCGAGACAATGAGGAGAGAGTGGGGTGCGTGGCCAAGCCACGCTCTGTGTGTGAATGGACAATGTCCATTCAAAGGAGCATGGCTGAGGAGAAAACCTGCTTGAGTGCCCCCATAGAAAGAGGCCTGCTATTAATGGCACTCGGCAGGGGGGAGGAGCCAGGACTTCCGGCGGGAGGCCCAAAAAGAAGAATAAGACCGGGGCTGCTCTGTGCAAAACCATTGCACAGAACAAGTAAGTATAACATATGTTGTTTTTTTTTATTACAATCTTTAGAATCACTTTGACCACTTCCTACAGGCACAGCAACATCACTGTACATCCCTGGCCTTTTCTGGGTACAGGGCGCACATGCGTACCCCCACCTGCTGACTCCTGCTGTGATTAGATTAGGATTTTGTCAGCAGCTCCTGGCCAATGATTCATGGCCAGGACCTGCCGTTCGTCTGTTTCCAATCACAGCCCAGGGCAAAGCAGGGAGAAGGAACAAAGAGATTTTTAGGAAAAAGCAGCACATAATACACACATTAACACTTGTTAGGCACACACCTAACCCCATGATTATCCTGAGATGTTAACCCCTTCCAAGCCAGTGCCATTAGTACATTGACATTGTATATATAATCACTGATCATTATATTAGTGTCATTGATGATGTCAGTGTCAGCTAGTCAGTTCCCACCCAGTGTTCGTTAGTGTCAGACTGCCTGCCGCACTATCACATTCCCACTATAAGTCGCTGATCACCGCCATTACTAGTATAAAAATAAAAATTCCAGTATATATACCATAGTTTGTAGTGGTTATAACTTTCACACAAACCAATCAATATACACTTATTGGGATTTTTTTTTACCAAAGATATGTATTAGAATACATTTTGGCCTAAATTTATGAAGAAATTTGATTTTTTTATAATGTTTTATAAGTTTATATATTTTATAGCAGAAACTAAAAAATACTGTTTTTTTTTCAAAATGTGGTCTTTTTTTCATTTTAATAAAAATTAAAACCAAGAAGTGATCAAATACCACCAAACTAAAGCTCTATTTGTGTGAAAAAAATTTATATAAATTTAATTTGGGTACACTGTTGCATGCTTGCACAATTACCAGTTAAATAGCGTAGTGCTAAGTAGCAAAAAATGGCCTGGTCATGAAGGGGGTAAAACCTTCTGGAGCTGAAGTGGTTAAATAGACCTGCCATGACAAGAATTTGTGCCCAAAACACTAATTACCAGCAGTATGCCAATTTAAGAACACGGGGAAAAACTTTGTCTTCTGAATTTTTTTTATTATTTGTATGATAGGAATGTGGGTAGGTGGGTCACAAAAGACTCATGGGTCTTGGGTATGACCCATGATCTGCTGGTATACAATACTGAAATAAATTCACTTTGAAACAGTTAGCATTAATTAATAAATACTGAAGCCTGATCATCAGCGTGGCAGCTAGGCAACTAGCATTTTTAGGAAAGATAACTAATAGTAGCAATCATTTTTTTCAAAAAGGGATTTCTTTTAAGGACAAATATATTAGAAAAAGATACTCTCTTTAGCATATAGAGAGGCTCAGAAAATGGCCTTATACAAGTTCTTCACAGGTGCAGCCATTGCTGAACAAGTGGGGTTTCAGTGTAAACTAGATCAGCAGGTCTAGAACATATACTTACATATTAACTTAAATTAGCACTTATCATGTGATAGTTTTTTGTATAGATAATAGCTAGACATTTTAAGGTTTTATTTAGTATTTTTAATTAAAATCTTCCAGCAAAAAAAGTAGCCCCAACCCAATAATTAAATAACATTCTTAGGCCATTCTCAAATTTCTCCACTGATAAGTTATCTTATTAAAACTGTACAACATAGTGAAAATGTTGCCCAAAATGATCTTTTTTTAAACATTTTGCAGAAAAAGTTTTAGATTGCCAAATGGGATTAAGAAAGAAGAAATAAAAAACAAATGCAGACCTGGATTCATTAATAATTCATTATTTTTATTAAATGCAAGGAAAGCACCTGACTTGATTTCAATAAGCTCTTGTTCAACAGTACATGCAGCTAGGAGAGAGCAGAGTGAGTGAAGAAATGATCTCATTCATTTCCTGATGCCCCTCCACTGTCCAGTAGGCCAGGTGATGTCAGCTGTGTATTCCTTAACTGTAAAAAAGAAAGTGGCCTCATCTACCTGGCTTTACTGTGTGGCCGATCTGTGCAAATCTCAAGATTAAAATGGGTAAAAATGCAAATTGTTTAGTAGGTAAAACATCTCCCGTTATATATTTTAATTTACATTTAGAGGTTTTCCTAAAGTACAGCCTTAAATATCTATTTTACTACAGTGTTTTTATAATTCTTACATGATATTATATAAGTTTATCAATTTACCTGAACAATCACACTGCAATGTGACTGCAACGATCATAAAAAAAAAACTCTTATGAGGGTTTACTTATACTGCTCCTTTAAATGTAGTCAGATATTATAAATATCATTAATACAAGATCTAGACTAGCTTTAACAGATTAGCAAAAAGAAAAATAGCATATTAAAAAAGCATAAATAATGAGGTGAATGTATACCACCTCAAACCCTAAAGGAGAGGATATGTCATATGTTTAACAAAGTTGGCATCCTGCAGATTTCTATACAATGTGTGCCTACAACACAAATATCTCCACTCAGTTTCAATAAAGCAAAATTCACAAGAATGAAAGTATGATCAGCGTGTATTTGTCAAACAAATGACACTCCCTTTGTAGTGTTAGTATTAAATATAAACCTATTTTCTACTATTTTATTCTTAAAAACTGGAACAGAGCTGCCACTGTATCATACAAAACAGATGGCATTAATGACAGAAAAAAGAAACTAAATTTGCTGGGAAAGAATGGCTTCTTCAAGATGTCTGAGGAAAAAGCGGAAATTTACAGATAAGCAGCCTAACATAATATGGATAAAAACGTAACCCACTAATAAATGGGACAAACTGTCAACAGTTCAACCGTATAAGACACAAACTTCAAGAATAAAATCTAGAGGCCAGTATTATTATTAATAAAAAAAGGAGATTTTGCTGTAATAGTCCTCAGTCTGGCACTGTTTGTCGTAGTAATTCCTCTCTACCACTAGATGTCACCAGCCTTCCAGGTTGAATGACAGCCAACATTGTTCAGTGTAGTCCCTTTCAGCACAGGCTGTCATGGACATTCAACCTGGGGATGCTTAATCACTTCAGTCTGGACTCAGAATACTACTGCACTGAACACTGCTCACACGTTGTCATGGAGGGAATTTATCAAAACTGGAGCAGCCAAAATCTGGAAGAGAACCTGCTCATCCAGATTCCGGCTGTTTCGTGAAGTCACCAGACTGGCCAGAGGACACTTGTGTGTTAATATTTTAAAGTGCAAAGGGAGGGGTTCTGGGGAGGTGGAGGCTATAAAGCTTAAAGATCTTCTTTACATACTTAATTCAGCAACATTGACATATGCTATATACAGAGTCTTATGCTGGAAGTTCCTTATTCCTAGATTGTAAGCTCGAAAGAGCAGGGCCCTTGACCCCCTCATGTTTTGTTTTGTTACTGTATTGTCTCATGTACTGTCCCCCACTATAATGTACAGCGCTGAGCAAACCTTTTAGCGCTATATAAATACTGTATAATAATAATAATAATAATAATAATAATATAGCACATGCACTCAGGTCTCTTATGAACAGCATTTGTGAAATGCCTCCCAGAAGCTCTGAATCCTTGGGTGACTTTCTCACAATGTCGTCAATAAAAGTAAAGGGCTTGCATCAAATGTTTCCACAGGCACAGGACTACATTACAGACATTAACTTTAAAGGTTAGGTAAGAATGTTAATGCACTGTGCCACTGAGGGTTCCCAGGGCTCCTGCAATAATATGCAAGTATGCACATTTACCTCCCAAAATCCTGTCCACCCAGCAATGTAACGACCCCACTCCCTCTAGTTGCTCTACCACCGCTGCTATCATCTCCTTCCAGTTTCCATGGCAAGAGATGATGTAGTGCTATTGTTAAAAATGTGACTTTGATTCCGCTTAAAGTAAAGGGATAAGTGTTATTGGGGTGTTTTAGAACAGTGGATTCTTTATGACTTAGAAATACACTGGGCAGCTACAGCATGCTCACTTGCTCTTGGTATTGGAAGTCTCACAACAAAAACTGCCAAACCTAAACTTCTGGCAGTGAGAACAAATGTCTCATCCTGCTTTTTTCACTTTCTTCACTTTTTACTCCCTTTTCTTCAGTTCCTTGGAACATTACTGTTATTCACACTCATATTCACCAGCTGGCATTACCATGGTAAAAAAGGCATGAAAAGAGCGTTATGTCCTGAGTCCTGAATGAGCATGTGGTGCTTTCTAAAACCTAAAAAATAGGTTAAAGGGGCGTGCGTACCTTCATGACTTTTGGAAGAACTATATAAGCCTGGGTGAAAGGTCGCCTGCTGTAGTCAGTGCGAGCTGAGCTTCCCAGTTTCTGAAATACATCCAAGCATCAACGGCTACCATATAGGTTGGTTAAAAGTATTATAGTGTAATAGATTATGTATAGAGCAAGTGGCAGCAACATTTGCTCACAATCCACTCCAGCAGTGGCTGGTGTGTTGATTTTTTCATAATAGAATATTTAAATATATTTTTTAAATTTAGTAAAATTTGTGTTATAAATTCTGTATATAGCCCTACAAAACAGACAGTGCACAATCCACATGTGCTTTTCTGATTCTCTGCAACAAAGAAACAGGAAACATATATTATACATACAATAGATGCAGCTACAAACTTATAAACACTGCCATCTATCGGTTGAAGATTATATCTCTACTGAATACTGATGTAGTTGTACAAAATACATGAACCCTGTATTCCAACAATTAGCAATTAATTAACTAAAATAAATACAATACAAGTATTCAAATAGAAAATGAATAAAGTTAGTAATTAATTTGGCAAAATTAGATGCAAGTATTCAAAAAGAAAAAGTTCCAAAATGGAAGAGTTAGTACAAATATGATAAACTATTCAAAAACCTATAATAATCTGAATTTACGCAGCATTCATAACAAAGATGGAAGGGGTAGAGATTGTGGATTGCAGGTGACAGCAGTGGTGGTAAACCTGGTGAATAAAAGGACCTCAAGTGCAGCTCCAACATTTCTTAAGGGGTGGCACAAGAGAACCAGAGGATAAGGGTCAGTTTCAAGTTTTGGTGCACTGTAATGAGTTGGCAACCCATTAAAAATTATGGGCTGCCTTATCATAACACATGTTAATGTGAATGCAGTAATACACCACAGTGTACTCAACACTGATAACTTGCAACACATATTACATACTTCAATATTATATATTACTTCAACACAATATTACATATTACATACCACTGCAATGAGGTATCATTCTTTCTAAATGACAGCCTAACACAACTTGCCGACAAACTTGCTCAGCACTGCACATTCTCCTGTTTGTTTTCCAGCAGGGCAGAATTTACAGCTTCTTCAGGGCCCCACAATCACCTCCTGTCCTTGTGACAAGGGCTGTGCAGCAGGCTGAGTTGACTGCACCTACAGCAGGGTTGTCAAACTGGGGCCCTCCAGGTGTTGCAAAACTACAAGGCCCATCATGCCTATGCCTTTGGGAGTCATGCTTGTAACTGTCAATCTTGCAACGCCTCATGGGACTTGTAGTCTGGCAACATCTGGAGGGCCACCAGTTTGACACCCATGACCTACAGGTAAGAACAGGAAACTATGATTTTCAGCTCTGGTTGTTAAATGAGGATCCCATCTCTGGGATTTGGTTTGAACTTAGGAAGCTAGTGTGCAGATAACAATGGACAAGCAGAGGTTTTTGTTTACCTGGTGTCTGGTACTCAACAGGATGCACACAGGAGCTCAGCAGCAGGCAGTACATTTTTTTTTTTGGAGGGGGGCAGCCTTGGAGACCCCGAGGAAACAAATTAGGCAGTGCGCACTGTGTGCCTTGGCAAACTGTACATGTAAAAAAGTTGTGCTAAAAATGAATTGCGCTAAAATTGGCTCAAAATGTAAATGCATGGCACACAAGGTATGGAGTGCATTACGCACAGGGTGCATAGGTCAGGAGTGCATTTTGCAAAATGTACAGGAGACAGGAGTGCATAACGCACAGAGTGCAGATTATATTGCAGAGTACAAGAGCATGTAATGTACAGAGAGCAGGGGTCAGTGGTGTGTAACACAGACTGCAGGTGTTGAAGTAAGTAATGCACAAATTGCAGGGATCAGGAGCACGTAAGATACACAGAA
The DNA here is from genome assembly GCF_062004578.1 of Staurois parvus. NCBI lineage: Eukaryota > Metazoa > Chordata > Amphibia > Anura > Ranidae > Staurois > Staurois parvus. The sequence continues at coordinate 4,212,459 of NW_028317925.1, read as the reverse complement.
CAGGGGTCAGGAGTACCTAATTCACAGGTTAGGAGTGCGTTACATGAAGTGCAGGAGTCAGGAGAGTGTAATGCATAGGTCAGTATACAAAGTACAACAAAAAAATATCTCTCTCCCCAAGTAAAACCCCCTCCCCCAGTACAGCTCCCCCTTTGTAATACAACTCTCCCCCCCCCCCCCCACCTCCAGTATAAAGCTCTACTCCCCCCAGTACAACTCTTCCCCATACTGCAGCCCCCCCCCCTCAGTGCAGATCCCCCCCTCCCCAGTTCACCTCTCACCCCTCAGTAAACCTCTCCCCCTCCTCGTACAGCTCTCCACCCCTAGTACAGCTCTCTCCTCCAGTACAGCTCTTCCCCATCCCACTACAGCTCCGTCCCCTCAATACAGTTCTCCCCTTTCCATAAAACACACTTACTAGGACAACTCTGAACTTTCACGCTTCAGGAGCAGCTCCTGCTTCGGGTGCCCAAGGCAGCTGTTAGCATTAGCTGCTGTGGACACTCTTAGGAGGGTTTTGGAGGGTAGTTATTTCAGGGTTTATTTTTCATTTATGTGTTGAAATACACAGCTCAAAAAGACAAACTTTTTGCTGCATGCCAGACTGTGGGAGCAAACTGTCACAGTGTATCACATATAAAATATAAACGACTAAAACCAAATAGAAATTTGAACTGAACTACTAAATAAAAACATCCACCTCTCATTTGCAGTTATTATTCGGTGCACCACAGCCCTAAACTGCTCAGATATGAACAAGCCCTTTCAAGTTCTAACACAATTTCTATACAAAAGAAATGGAGAACTGTGCATTGAAAGATCTATTGTACACGTTACTTTTCAGAAAAGACATCTTCAAAATAGATTTAGGTCCCTTTTAACATTAAAAGTTTTGACAACTGTAATTAGGCCAGACAAAAAGCTCTGCCTGTTTCAGACTCTTTTATATTATTTAAACTTTTTTCCTGGTTTGTTTGGACAATCATTTCTTCAAGTCTATCTTTTTTCCTTTAAAACATCATTCTGATCTTTGAGTTTACATTTTTTAAAGAGGCAGCATTGATAAGGCTGCATTTACAGCCCTATACGTATATGAGCATTTTAGAAGTGTTTTATATGTGGGGAAGAGACCAGGTCTTACAAGCAAAAAATACCTGAAATACGCCTGAGAAAACAATTGAAAATGCTTAAAGTGGTTGTTAATCTCAGACATGAGATATGATCAAAGCATATCCCTCTATAGCAGGGGTCTCCAAACTTTCAAAACAAAGGGCCAGTTTACTGTACTTCAGATTTTAGGAGGGCAGGACTGTGACCAATAGTAGTAGAAAAGGTCCTGACGTCAGTGGGAAAAAATAATACCCCATTGTTTGGTGTCAGTAGGAGGAATTGTACCCCAATCATTGATGTCATTGGACCTCATCATTGGTCTCATTGGGAGGAATTGTGCCCCATTGTTGGTGTCATTGAAAAGAGTTGTGCCCCCTTCATTGGTTTCAGTGTGGGGAAATATGCCCAATTGTTGGTATCAGTTGATAAAATAGTGCCCCAAGGGCCAGATAAAAAGAAAAGGGCCGTATATAGCCCCCGGTCCGCAGTTTGGAGACCACTACTCTATAATGTGTACTCAATCCAGGATACTAAGTGTCATTTCAGGCTGCTGCCTTGTTCCAACACCAGCTGTTTATTATATTTCCTTGATATACTGGAACCTGTATGTAACCTTTCCATGAAGCCCCAGGTGAGGTTTTATTTACTTCTCAGCACTGGGCCCTGGCTTGGGAGCAGACTCTATTTGATCTGTGCAGGCAAGTAGTAAGAAGTAAGAAAAAAACTACTAACAGTAAGCTTGTTTGTTGCTTGTTCTGCAAGAGAATCTGTCATATATACAGCCTAGTTGGTTAGCAATTAAGGAAGTGTGTTTGTACAGACAGCAGCCTGTGTGTCTGGGTTTATTTTCACTATTCATGTTGTTCTACCTCCAGCAGGAGACTATATTATGCCTGTCCTGCCTGCAATATCGAATTTGACCACTAGATGGAGCAGGTAATAGTTAATAAAAATCCCCATAATTCTGAGAGAAAGGAAAGAGATGCATCTTGGGAGCTCAGACTCCATTTTAGAAATTGGGAGAGAAGGAGCCAGCTATCAGAGCACATGTTGGACTAAGACTTGCATCCCCTAAAGGCAGCAACCCTGGTGAGAATCACTTATCAACATCTATAGCCTAACTATTCTGTATGTTCTTACATTGATTGTATGTATTTCTCACCTGATTTTTCCTAATAGTCACACCGCACCCTGTACTGTTAATAAAGCTTCAAGATTTCATTTAGTCTGGGCTTTTGTAGAATAGGAGGGTTTAGCTGAATGTCAAGTTACACACAGGGAAATGTGTAATGAGGACAGAACACGTGTTATTTTGGTGTTTTTCTATAATGCACCTGTAAATATTGCATAGAACCTGAGTGAACCTCACAATGATCAGACTTTTCTGGAGACTTTTGTGTGTTTGTGCCATGCAGGAAGCCAAATTCACCTCACTACCAATCTCCAGTTCATGATACTCAAATATTGTAAACAAGACACAAAAAAAAATTAAAAGCGAACCCAATACCAACATACTTTCTCTTCTATATGTTCACATCTCTACTGAAAAAGAAATAAGGGGCAAGAGATGTAGGAAGGAAGGAGCTAGCTGCAAGTGTTACATATTTATGTATTTCATATTTATCTCATTAGGTTAAAAAAATGGATAGCATTGAACATAAAAAATAAAATACATTAAAAATATAAATTGCCTTAAAAGGGCAACTGTACTTTGTTTTTACTTTTTTATTTAGTTGCCCCAACCTTCCTAAATTTTGCCCACCAGGGCTTACATTTACCTTCAGCCGTGCTCTAGCTCTCTTAACTGTGCAGCCCCACTCCCAGCAGTACATTCTTTCCTCTGAAAATGGCTAATTTGTACCTGAGTTTGCATGCTGCAGGCCCATTCATGCCTGTGGGAAAGCTGTACTCAGTGTGACAGCTTCAGGCCGCCAAGAGTATTGATTCCCCATAGAAATCAATGGGGCTGTGGTATGCATGCACAACACCATCCAGCTATTTTTGCAGAAAAGGCATTGTGGCTTAAGGCAGGACCACCATGAAGATCACTGGATCTGGAATGAAGGTAAATATAAGGCCAGGTTGGCAGCATTCAGGGTGGTGAGAACACCTAAGTAAAAAAAAAAGGAGAGTTGTACCTCATGGAAAAAAACATGAAAAGATCAGAATATAGCAAATTTGGGCAAAGTAAATAATTAACAATGACAAGAATGTACTTACTTCTAATTTATCAATCTAACATCATCCTGTCAAAACCAGTGCTGGATTGTTTCCCACAGTTAAAAAAATGTAAGAAAACTATGTGCAAACCACTAAACTACTAACAAAGCACAGCATGCACATAATGACACAAACATGCTTGGCTGTCAAGTAAAAAGTTGGCTAAATCTCCTGGGTTTATCTATACTATTTCATTTAACCCGAGGCATGCCTAAAACATTTAATTCTGTCTAAGCTACAGTATGTGAACACAGCTAACTAAGTGGAAATGAAGACCTCTTATTAGGCACTAGCTTGTCAGCCTTATCTATCACATACAGAGCCCACCAAGCACTGGCCTGCAAATCCAGCTAGGGATTACACCAATTATAAGGGAAATGTTCAGCAAGTAAAACAAATTACAGTCTCCTAACACCTAACCTCAATATTTTTATTATAAAAAAATAATAAAAATTAAAATTCTTTTAGAATTCTGTAATGGTCAAATCTAGTTCCAATAATATATTGGAAAGCAAGCCACATCCAGTTTCACTGGAGCTCTGTGAAGCCGGGCACATGGGGATCTGCTCTTATTTCTCCCCGGAAAGAACAAGTAACAAAGCAAAACTTTTGCGGCTACAAAGAAGCCACAGGAATTCTGCTTTTGATATTCTTTTTAAACAGAGCTTTTCTTTCACCAAGTATTCAAGTTTTATTCTCCCATTCACTTACATTGTAGGCTGATGGAAAGACGCACAGTATGCTGTCCCGTCGTTTGGCTCTATGAATTGGTTATATGGCATTGTATTGATGGCCTATTCTGCCAACTTTCCTTTGCAGACTTCTGTTACATCTTACACTGCATCTTTCTGTCTTAAGTGACACATTTTACAGTTAGTCTTTAAGGTATTTTTTTAGAAATTACATTTTGTTTACTGAATATACCTGTCAGACACATGCTGTTTTGAACAAAATTCCAAACAAAATTATTTCTTAGTATTAAACTCTCTGATTTTTTTTTTGGTTTAGTATATTTAAACCCACCAAAGAAATCCCCCTATATTTTTATTTATTTATTATTTTAATATGTGGTCATGCACGTACACTTTGTACAGTTGAAAGCTGCTTGTCCTGGATCACTCAGCACTGCTTTCCTGAACTTCCAGTTATGGAGTGAGCAGCACTGAGCACCTCACAGAAGAGCCACATGACCTCCTCTGTTGGGAACTTATGTCCCATAGCCCTTAGGGCCATCTCAACAAAGTGCATGTATGCACCATCCTTATAATGGTTCATAAAGTCTTGGGAGCTGCAGTCAAACAGATGCCTTTGAGAAGGAGGAGGCGTGACTTGATGCATTGTGCTCTACATTGTAAACTGTGTAAACGGATTGGTGGTATTCATTTTAAATAAACCTTTACGGACAGACTCCAGTTTTTAAAGTATAACCTGTAAAACAATGAATGTTGCTAGGACAGCAATACGTATCATTGTATATCATGTTACCCTTTTTAATCATTGGGCTATCCCCTACTAATGTTTTGAGCTTGACTGCTACCTTTTTACAGCATTGGCTGACAGATTATTATATTATTATTATACAGTATTTATAAAGCGCCAACAGTTCACTCAGCGCTGTACATTACAAAGGGAGACAGAACATGTGACAGAACAATACCAATACAATGCGATACACGAGGGGTTCGAGGGCCCTGCTCCTTGCAGCTTACAATCTAGCAGATGATGTATTACTTTTCAAATATTATAGTGGTATATTGTAGGGTTATTCTGCATGTATATTTTGTGAGGCACTAGCTGGTAAAATTTTGGGTAGCATGTAAATCTCAGCTAGGTTTCTCATATACACATGGTCAGGGCTTTTTTTCTCAGAGAATAGGTGCAGGAACTCCCCCTATGTCTCCGACCCTTATCCACCTCTGACCACCATCCCTTGGTTCTACACCCTACCCACCTCCCAGTACCACCCTTTTTAGAAAATATAGACCCAAGTACCATTTTGTGGCACTAAGTAATTTGTATGGAATTTCTTAATGAGAGCAAAAAAAGCAGTAAAATAGATCCCTGTAGCCAGTAACAATAGATCCTTCCCCAGCAACATTAGATCCCCTTGCAACTATGGACCCTTCCAACAAATAACACCCCAGCAGCAATAGATCCACCCCAGCAACAATAGACCCCCAGCATAAACAACAGATCTCCCAGCAGGGAGCATCAATAGACCTTCCAGCAGCTATCATCAATAGACTTCTCCCTCAACAGTTGATCCCTCACAGAAATAACTGACCCCCCTCAGCAACATAAGATCCTTCAATAACAACCTGTCCGCCAACAGCAACAATAGACCTCCTGTCAGGGCAGGAGCCGAGGAACGGACAGGCAGGCCTAACAATGTAACGCACTGGCTGACGACAACCACCACCCACAGACCAAAGTCCCTCAGGGCGCGGAGTCTAAGTCCCAGGCTGCCCTTCACCAGGGCCCCTGATGGTGGGGATGGACTTGACGCAGCCAGGAACCAGGTCGCGGCCCCCGAGACACCTCAGCTGCGGTAATGGCCGCCGCCAATGGCGTGTAGCTGGTGGAAGAAACAAAAGAGTAGTCAGACAAGCTGGGGTCAACAACAACAGGAAAAAACAGTACAGGACAGCAGACGAGAATCACAGGTCACAAGCCGGGTTCAGCAACAGAGGGTCAGATCAAAGGAGAATACAAAGAATAGTCAAGTCACAAGCCGAATCAGAATACCAGGAGAGTCACGAGAGTCAGAACAGAGTAATAGTAACACAAAGACACAAGACACAAGTGCAAAGAGCATGTGCGGGCCACAGGCTTATATGTCATCAGCCACGCCCCTCTGGGGGGTGGACCTCAGAGACCTGAAGGCATAAAAAGGACTCCCATCATGCACAGCAGAATCCAAGATGGACGCCAGCACATGGAGTAACATAACCTCAGGGAAAAGGTAGGACCTTGACAGTACCTCCTCCTCAAGGGCCCCTCCCCCTCCGCGGCTCAACAAAAGGTTTCTGAGGAAAGCGGGTATGAAAAGCGCGGAGGAGGGCAGGAGCATGGACATCCGCGGACGGAACCCAGGAACGCTCCTCAGGACCATAACCGCGCCAATGAACCAGGAACTGTAATCGACCGCGCACCAATCGAGAGTCCAGGATCCGGCTCACCTCATACTCCTCATGACCGTCAACCCGGACAGGATGGGGCCGAGGCAGAGAGGTAGTGAAGCGATTGCAGATCAGAGGTTTCAACAGGGAAACATGAAAGATATTGGAGATCCGCATCCCAGACGGAAGGGCAAGGGCATAGGCCACCGGATTCACTTTGCGGAGAATGCGGAAAGGACCGACAAAACGGGGAGCTAGTTTGGGTGTGGGCACCCGAAGATTGAGGTTGCGAGTAGACAACCACACCCGATCGCCGACCTGGTATGAAGGAGCGGGCAACCGTCTGTGATCAGCCTGGAACTTTTGGCGCTGAGCTGAGTCCCTCAAGGCCCTCTGGATCTGCCCCCATGAAGAACGCAGGGCAGCAAGATGGTTCTCCACAGCCGGAATGTCCTGTGGTGAGAACCTCTCAGGTAATACTGCGGGTTGGAACCCATAGTTGGCCATGAAGGGCGACATCCCGGAGGAGGAGTTGACCGCCGAGTTCCTGGCAAACTCTGCCCAAGGCAGGAGATCGGCCCAATCGTCCTGATGGTCTGAAATATAACATCGAAGGAATTGTTCTAAGGCCTGATTGGAACGCTCCGCAGCCCCATTGGACTGCGGGTGGTAGGCTGAGGAAAAGGAGAGACTAATACCCAACTGGGAGCAGAAGGCGTGCCAGAATCTGGACACGAACTGACTCCCGCGGTCTGAGACAATCACCTTGGGCAACCCATGCAGGCGAAAAATCTCCCTGGAAAAGACCGTGGCCAGTTCTTGCGCTGTTGGTAATTTCCTGAGTGGAATGCAATGGCACATCTTGGAAAACCGATCGACGATCATGAGGATGACCGTATGACCCCGAGACACCGGGAGGTCTACAATAAAGTCCATACCTAGATGTGACCAAGGACGCTCCCCATTGGGAATGGGTTGCAGAAGACCCAAAGGGAGATGCCGTGGAGACTTATTCTGGGCACAGATCGAACATGCCGCTACATAAGAGGCAATGTCGGCACGGAGGGTTGGCCACCAGAATAAGCGAGAGACGACCCAACACAGCTGGTTCTTCCCCGGATGCCCGGCAGTTTTGGCGTTATGGTAGGTACGCAGCAGGCGGGTGCGCAATCCCTCGGGTACAAAACATCTACCCTCCGGCTTCCCGGGGGGAGCATCAGATTGGGCCGCCAAAATCTGCTCCCCAAGAGGAGAGGTCAGACTGGTGCGAATGGCAGCCAGGATCTGATCTGGAGGAATAACCGAGATTGGCTCAGAGTCTTCCCTGGACAACTCAGAGTATTGCCGTGATAACGCATCAGCCCTGACATTCTTGGAACCAGGCAAATATGAAACCACATAGTTGAAGCGTGACAAGAACAGAGCCCATCTGGCCTGGCGGGGTGTCAATCTTTTGGCCTCCGAAAGATAAGTCAGGTTCTTATGATCGGTAAGAATGAGGACCGGAACCGCGGAGCCCTCGAGCAGGTGCCTCCATTCCTTGAGAGCCAGAATGATTGCCAACAACTCCCTATCTCCAATCTGGTAGTTGCACTCTGCAGAGGAAAGCTTCCTGGAGTAGAACCCACAGGGAAGTAGGGGTCCATCGGGCGACCGACGTTGAGACAGGAGAGCGCCTACTCCCGTCTCGGATGCATCAACCTCAAGGACGAAGGGCAATCCAGGATTGGGATGAGACAGTATCGGAGCCGACACGAAGGCGGATTTAAGAGCCTCGAACGCTACGATGGCCTCGGGTGGCCACTCGTGAGGATTACTGCCCTTCTTGGTTAGGTCTGAGAGAGGCTTTGCCAGCGTGGAGAAGTTCCGGATGAACTTCCAATAGTAGTTGGCAAAACCCAAAAAGCGCTGAATGGGCCGAAGACCATTGGGACGAGGCCACTGCAGAACCACCGAAACCTTCTGAGGGTCCATGGAGAATCCCTCCGCAGAAATGATGTAGCCTAAAAAGGCAACTTGGGATCGATGGAATTCGCACTTCTCAAGTTTACAAAAAAGTTCGTTCTCACGTAATCGTTGCAGCACCTGCTTGACATCCTGGATATGGGACTCCATGGAGGCAGAGTAAACCAGGATGTCATCCAAGTAAACTACCACGCACTGCTGCAACAAGTCACGAAGGACATCATTTATGAATTCCTGAAAAACTGCGGGCGCGTTACACAACCCGAAGGGCATCACCAGGTATTCGTAGTGACCGGTTCTGGTGTTAAACGCGGTCTTCCACTCATCCCCCTGTTTGATCCGTACGAGGTTGTACGCCGCCCTAAGGTCAAGTTTGGCAAAGACTGTTGCCCCCTTAAGGCGGTCGAATAACTCAGTAATCAAGGGTATTGGGTAGGCATTCTTAGTGGTGATTCGATTAAGACCCCTATAATCAATGCAAGGCCTCAATTCACCACCCTTCTTCTTTACAAAGAAAAAGCCCGCTCCTGCTGGGGAAGTAGACTTACGAATGTGCCCCCGGGAAAGCGCATCCGCAACGTATTCCTCCATGGCCTTATTCTCCGCAACCGAGAGAGGATACACCCTGCCACGCGGAGGAGTGGCACCGGGTTGCAAGGATATGGCGCAGTCGTAAGGACGATGAGCAGGTAAGGCACCAGCGCGTACCTTATCAAACACGTCCTGGTACTCCCCATAATCAGAGGGCAACGCAGAGTCCGAGGAGGCACACAACACCTTAACCGGCCCACGGATGCACCCGGCCCCACACTGTGGAGACCACGAGAGAATCTCGGCTGTTTGCCAATTGAAGGTTGGATTGTGCATCTGGAGCCAGGGATACCCCAAAACCACCGAATAGTGCGGAGAAGAAATCACCTGGAAACAGGCCAACTCCCTGTGAACAGCCCCAATAGCTACTTCCACTGGCACAATCTCGTGGGTAACCTGCGGTGGTTGCAGGGGCCTGCCATCTATCGCCTCGAGAACCAATGGGGTAACTCGAGCCTGCAGGGGAATGGAGTGCTGGGCAGCAAACGAGCTGTCCATAAACAACCCGCTGGCCCCAGAATCTACCAACGCCTGGGCCGTCACCGAGCCCTCCGCCCAAGAGAGGACAACGGTGATCAGTGGCTTATCTCTGTGGAGCGCCGGGGACGAGGAGACTCCACCCAAGATCTGTCCCCGACAGGATCTCAGGTGCGAGCGTTTCCCGGACGGACAGGACAGGACTGCCGAAAGTGCCCACCAAGACCACAGTACAGGCAGCGACCCTCCCGACGCCGAGCGGCCCGCTCCCCCTCGGAAAGGCGAGCAAACCCCAGCTGCATGGGCTCACCACCAGACAATCCATCCCCAGGAGGCGTGGGAGGAGAGGGAGGAACGGGTGGGACACAAAACGCGGGTGCCAGTCGATTGGAAGGCCTCTCCCTGAGCCTGGTGTCAATCAGGATCAGGAAAGAGATGAGCTCCTCCAACACCACAGGCAGTTCCTTAGCTGCAATCTCGTCCTTCAGTGTGTCAGAAAGACCATGGGAAAACGCAGCAACCAGAGCCTCATTGTTCCAACCGACCTCTGCCGCCAGGGTACGAAACTCTATGGCGTACTCGGCCACGGTCCGTGAACCCTGATGCATGGTCATGAGCAGCTTGGCCGCCGAGGCGGAACGAGCCGGTACGTCGAATACCCTACGGAAGGCATCGACAAAACCGGAAAAACCTTGAGTCACCGGGTCGTTCCTCTCCCATAAGGGATTTGCCCAGGCCAAGGCCTTGTCTGAGAGTAGTGAAATTAGGAACCCAACCTTTGACCTCTCAGACGGGAAGGCGTGGGGTATTAATTCAAAATAAATACCCACCTGGTTGAGGAACCCACGACACTGACTCGGCTCACCCCCAAAGCGCTGTGGAAGAGGGGCAGAGCCAGTCATACCTCTGGGTGCCGCTGATGCAGCCACCGAGGTGGTGGACGCAATAGGCGGAGAAGCAGCGGGAGAGACCACCGGAGTGACTACCGGCCTAATAGCACCAGGAGCAAGGTGTGCAGTGCGTGCAAGCAGAGTTTGCAACGCCTGAGCGAACTGATCCAACAGGTGATCCTGTTGATCGAGTCTGGCGACTAGCGTTGGGAGCGAAGGCGTGCCTGCACCGTCAGGGTTCATGGCACTTGTGTAATGTCAGGGCAGGAGCCGAGGAACGGACAGGCAGGCCTAATAATGTAACACACTGGCTGACGACAACCACCACCCACAGACCAAAGTCCCTCAGGGCGCGGAGTCTAAGTCCCAGGCTGCCCTTCACCAGGGCCCCTGATGGTTGGGATGGACTTGACGCAGCCAGGAACCAGGTCGCGGCCCCCGAGACACCTCAGCTGCGGTAATGGCCGCCGCCAATGGCGTGTAGCTGGTGGAAGAAACAAAAGAGTAGTCAGACAAGCCGGGGTCAACAACAACAGGAAAAAACAGTACAGGACAGCAGACGAGAATCACAGGTCACAAGCCGGGTTCAGCAACAGAGGGTCAGATCAAAGGAGAATACAAAGAATAGTCAAGTCACAAGCCGAATCAGAATACCAGGAGAGTCACGAGAGTCAGAACAGAGTAATAGTAACACAAAGACACAAGACACAAGTGCAAAGAGCATGTGCGGGCCACAGGCTTATATGTCATCAGCCACGCCCCTCTGGGGGGTGGACCTCAGAGACCTGAAGGCATAAAAAGGACTCCCATCATGCACAGCAGAATCCAAGATGGAAGCCAGCACATGGAGTAACATAACCTCAGGGAAAAGGTAGGACCTTGACACCTCCCCACCAAAAAAAGACCCCCCACTAGCATCAATACACAACACAACCAAGAATCACTTTCCATTTACATAAATTCAGTGCTAGAAAAATAGCTCTGCGCATGGCAAGGGGCTTCAGGATTTATAAACTGATGTGAAAGAAACAAACTTTTTGATTTTTCACATCTTAGTAAATTTTGTTCTGGGTCCTGGAGCCCAGGGGGTTTGTAGAGCTTTGGCATCTATTCCTAGGTCCACATCTTACCTGATAGCCAGACCTCATAATTAGTCTCAACTGGCTGTAAATATGTGAGCTGACTTAATATGTGCTCATTGTACTGTGGGAGCCTGCTGCGGTTCGAAAAGACTGAGTGATGACAAAACACAAAAACGATACACGGACTACCTGTTTGGTTTGGGAGAACCATAAGAGTTAGTCAGGAAATTACCTGAGTTTAGTTAGTAGCTCAGTGTAGTGGATCAAGTAAATACATTTAAATACATTTAATGGCCATTTTTTTCAGACAGTAAGGGAGGTTTGGAGATTTGCAGAATTACTGTGTTTGGCTGATAATCTGCAGGAACTGCGTATTGTTATTAAGTCAGCATAAACCAAACATTTTTCAGGCCTGTATCTTATGTTGAATGCCTTTCTAATGGGGCCTGTGATTGGCACTTCAATCTATACAAGACCAATGTAAATACCTGCACATGCAAAATACATTTCTATACTGTCAGAAATTCCACCAGAATGACATCTGCTTACCTACCTTCCAGTTGCTCCTATTGGTATGTAACATGGCACATTCTACATTAATGTTGCAAGACTGTGTATGGAATTTAGCTGAAAGGTTTCATACATGCTCAGTGACACTTCTGAATTCACCCATAGGCTATGTTGACAAAAATCAATGTCAGATTGGGATATGCCGGGGTAGCTCATACATAACATCACTTTTTATCGTAAATACATTGACAGAAATTTAATTTTTTTTAATTTAAATACACCAACAGACAGTCATCTACAGTGTAGAGCTTGTATTGGCCTTTTCAGTGTCATGGCAAACTAACTGAATCAATCCACTGGTGCTTGAGGTTATCTATTTTATATATATATATATATATATATATATATATATATATATATATACACACATACACACACACACGCGCACACTATATTGCCAAAAGTATTGGGACACCCCTACAAATCATTGGATTCAGGTGTTCCAATCCCCTCCATGGCCACAGGTGTATAAAATCAAGCACCTAGGCATGCAGACTGCTTCTATAGACATTTATGAAAGAATGGGTCACTCTCAGGATCTCAATGAATTGCAGCATGGTACCATGATAGGTTGCCATCTGTGCAGGACAAATGTGCGTAGCGAGTTTAATGGAATGTGTTTCCATGGCCAAGCAGCTGCATCCAAGCCTTACATCACCAAGTGCAAGGTAAAGCGTCAGATGCAGTGGTGTAAAGCACGCCACCACTGGACTCTAGAGCAGTGGAGACGTGTCCTCTGGAGTGACGAATTATGCTTCTCTGTCTGGCAATCCGATGGACATGTCTGGGTTTAGCAATTGCAAGGAGAACAGTACTTGTCTGACTGCATTGTGCCAAGTGTAAAGTTTGATGGAGGGGGGATTATGGTGTGGGGTTGTTTTTCAGGGTTTGGGCTTGGTCCCTTAGTTCCAGTGAAGGGAACTCTTAGGGAATCAGCATACCAAGAGATTTTGGACAATTTCATGCTCCCAACTTCATGGCAACAGTTTGGGGATGGCCCTTTCCTGTTCCAGCATGACATAAAAGGTCCATAAAGACATGGATGAGCAAGTATGGAGTGGAGGAACTTGACTGTCCTGACCTCAACCTGATAGAACTCCTTTGGGATGAATTAGAGCAGAGATTGCGAGCCAGGCCTTCTTGTCCGACATCAGTGCCTGACCTCACAAATGCACTTCTGGAAGAATGGTCAAACATTCCCATAGACACACTCCTAAACCTTGTAGACAGCCTTACCCCGAAGAGTTGAAGCTGTTATAGCCGCAAAGGGTGGGCCAACTCATTATTGCACCCTACAGACTAAGACTGGGATGCTGTTAAAGTTCATGCGCGTGTGAAGGTGGGCGTCCTAATACTTTTGGCAATATAGTGTATATTATGGTATATATAAGATGCCAATGGAAATTGAGCAAAAAAAAACAAATTCACCATAGGTACAGATATACTTGTGCAAAATAAAATCAACATTTTACACCATTAATTCTTATTAATCAAAGTTATTATCAACATTTGTTTGAGTCTCTTGATTCACCAAAGCATTTCTCTTGATTCAAAAGCAATTCACCAGAAGCCAGTCGGACAATCTGTCATCACTTTTATAAAAGTAACAAGCATTAAGCAAAGTAATTTGTGTTTCTTGGGAGATATTTTTATCAGAAGTCTAATCTTTATTAATAGAGAGGCTGGTATATTTTCCCCTTTTGATACCATGCCCTAGCACAATTTTGGAAATGTTAAAATCTAACCTTTAAATCTTTTGCCAATGTCACTAACTGAAAAGTAAACATTAAACAAAACAATAAGACCAGCATCCGGGAAAAAAGTCAAGTAGTTTAATTATGTTTTTAGTGCATAATTAATGCTGTGCAGCTCTTCCGCCGCAGCTGGGTATGCTGTGACATCTCCTTAGAGGTAATCATGGGAATTGAGGCTCTTATTAAGCATGTTCAAGAATTGTTGTAATGCAATAAAGAAATTTAGAGAGTGAGAAATTTGCTCATGAATTAAATATTATTCATTAACTGTTTTTACCTGGATAAAGCAACAGCAGTTCAAACTCTATTAACACCTAATAGTAAAAAGGGTTCTTGAAAACAATACATCAGGAATTCCATAGCTCTGACAACTGTTGTAGGAAAAACTTTAGACAGTAAAGTAATGTGTGTATATACAGTTAATACACTTTACTCTTGTGTCTCTCTCGTTGTATATAAACAATGGATGAGTGAATTAAGGTATAGTATATCTCCACACAAAGAAAAATTGAAACTATTAGGGTTACTATTTTCCATTACATGCAATGTAAAAAGCAGCTTGAAACAGAAGCCTCATCCCCAGCCCCATCTTTTTTTTCAGTGAAAAACATTATTGAAAGTTTTTTTTAAGTTACAACATGACAACTATACAAAAGTTTGTACCACAAATCATATATAGCATGCAAATATAGCCATATAAAAGACATTCCCTCCATATAGACCTACGGGCCAAATACTGTAGTTTAATTCAATACAAGATTATTGCAGTATTCAGCTATCCCAATTCAAAAATTGTCATGCCCTTGAGAAAGGGGGGGGGGGGGGGGTAGGAATTGGTCAAACAAAATCCATTCATGCGGACCAGGGACCAGATTTTGTTATATTTGTCGGGGCCACCTCTACTCAATTTAATTGTCAACTGATACATAGGAAGTGCGGAGCTAATCGCCAAACACCAACAGTTATAGGATGGTGGGGAGGGAGAAGAGTTTTCACTTAAGGAGAATCTCTTGCCTAGCATGAAAAGTGCTATAAAAAGTAGTAAAAAAGTAGTAGTTTATCATGTTTCTGAACAGGAAGAGCATCATAAATACCCAGCAACAAAACTAGGGAGCCACGTGGTACAAGAAGAGGGAGCGCTTTGACGGCCTATTCGCAATTTGGCCCCAATAAGCAAAACCATGGGGCAGCATCACCATCATGTGGTAGAAGATGCCAGTGGTAGTTCGAGAGATCGTAGTGTCAATGAGGTGTAGCCACTTTATTTGGATACATTTGTCCTTCGCAGAAATCATATGTTTCACTGTGCCTCCACATCTTGCCATTCTTCCTGTGAAAGATTAGGAAATCATTCTTCCATTTCTGGAACAAGGAAGAGGTCCTAGTTCTGTGATATTTGATTAGAAGAGAATAGACCGAGGAGAAGAGTTTAGTGAAGTCAACAGCTCTCAACAGGCAGATGTTGGACCATAAGCTAAATGTTTAAGTTTTGGGGTCTAAAGTACACACAGAGATGTAGGACCAAAAGCTCTGTCTAATTCTGAAGACTTTACATACAATGCCTCACTATAATGAGCCACAGTTGAGGATGGGCCATGCTGTCTCCTTCTACAGTCCTTCAGCTATATTTTACCATGCTTTGCAGTGTTTTCTTCTCTACTGCAACCTTATCTGATATGATGTTTACTGACCTATGGCAGCTTGCAAACACAGCAATATGTTACTGAGTTTATGACAGTCTACCAACATATCTCTATGAGCAGATCATGTTAAGTGACAAATTAGAGCAGCCAGGTTCCTGACCTACACTATAAATGAAAGGTTTGACTTCACCAGTGGATACTGCAAATACTCATCACAATAACACAAACAAGATAGCTGAACATTACACAGCAATTTAAAAGAAGCAAGTGATGCATGCTATTGGAATACATAAAAAGAAATGCTGAAAATAAACATCTGCTTCTTGCACTTCTCTAATATTTCTTCTGTAACACTGACATTTGAACATTCATGCAGGAAGTGATGTATATTTTCAAAAGTTCTTTTAAATATTTATATTGCGCTGACATCTTAGCAGATAAATCAGTCAATCTCCCAGTAGATCTAACCATCTAATGTCCTCAGGGCTGGAATGAGGTGGGGGGCTCAAAATGTGAAGCAGGCACAAGAAGCAGGTACCCTAAATACTCTACATCAGGTGCAGACTAATTCCTAAGGTCAGTTGGCTGATGGAAGACACCCACTGATGGACAACAAAATTGCATCCTTTGTGACCATGGACCACAGTTCCACCAGCAGGTGATCCAGTTCCGAACATGCAGCTACAGTATCCCATCCCTGCTGCCAGGGTTGCAGAGTGGCAGCAGGTGCCCTGTGCTGGAGCGCTGAGTGTGCAGCACCCAACACTGCTCCATCAGGCATCACAAGGGTAGGTCAGTGCTTTCCTTATTGCAGAGCAGCAACATGCCTACCATAAGTACAAATGACTGCTAGTGAGTAAACTCCTGTACTTCCTCTTCCCTGTCCCCAGCAGGCACCTGTACAGTCAGACAATTAGCCTTTTTATTATGGTTCACAGCAGATTTTTCAACTTGGTCACCAGTAGCATTCCTGGTTTGACAGTGCTAGTCAGTACAGTTATTTTCAACACACAACTGATTTCTCTCCCACTCTCTTAGGAAGATAACAGTAAATCAGAAACAACTATTTACTATTTTAACAATTAAAGTAGTTCTAAAGCCTTAAGTTTTTTTTACCTGAATGCATTCTATGCATTTTGGTAAAAAACATTCTGTGTCACATAGTTCCCACTCGCCCCCCCCCCCTTATACTTACCTGAGCCCCATTATGTTACAGCGCTGTGCACGAGAGCTGTGGCTCTCCTGACTTTGTCCCTCCTCCCTGGACAGATTGATAACAGCAAGAGCCATTGGCTCCCGCTGCTGCAAACCAACTCCAGTGACGAGGGAGCGGGGGGTGGGGCCAAGTCCAGCAGTATATGTCAATGGAGTGCCCCCATGGGAATCGGCTTCCTATTGGGGCCGCTGAACAGAGAGGAGGAGCCAGGAGAGCCAGTGGGGGATCCGAGAAGAGGACCGCTCTGTTAAATTCTATTGCACACAGCAAAGTAAGTATATACATGTTTGTTATTTAAAAAAAAATCCTTTAAAAACACTTCACAATTTAAAACCATAATTTGTTATTGTGACAAAATCAAAATGTAAACAATAATGTTAGTGCTGATTAGTGAAAGTTTAATGAGGTATAATCCAGTGGGGTTGATTCATTTCCCACTGCAACCAATTAAAATTCTAATTTTATTATACCATAGCGTTAAAGGTAAAATTTGATAGGTTGCTTTTGGGAACAATTATGTGCTCATTTGCTTTTCAACCAATTTTAATACACCAGCCCCAATAAGGTAAGTACAGACATACAGGGGTTTATTTACTAAAGCTGGAGAGTGCGAAGTCAGACTCCCTTCGGCATAGAAACCAATCAGCTTCTAACCTCAGCTTGTTCAATGAAGCTTTGGCAATGAAACCTGGAAGCTGATTGGTTTCTATGCAGAAGGGAGTCTGACTTCGCACTCTCCAGCTTTAGTAAATAAACCCCACAATGTCAGTTCAGAAAGAAGGAAATGAATTTGCCTTTGTGTTTTGAAATTGCAAGGGGAAAGTGGAGGATCTAAAAAGACAAACCAATTATAAGCATACTTGAAAAATCTCCTTTCATGCTGTGCACACTGCCAGTCTGTTGGCCATTGCTTTGCACAACTTCCTGAATTTCCATCATGTTTGAAAAAAAAGTGCTAATGTGCTTATGGATATATCAAATACTTTCGATTGTCACCTGCAGCAGTCCTAAATTGTGAACTTATATACACAAACTAGAAAAGCTACAATTTCTGGGGAAATTGTGTGAAGTGTTCTTACCTCCACCAGTAGTCTACAACTGGAGTGGGCGGAGTAACTGGGTGGAGTGTCTTGAGTAACTATTGTGTGGTGGGAGTGGCTGGAGTAACTGTGAAAAGATTGGACTGGGCAAAGTAACTTTATGGAGTGGGCGGAGTAACTGTGTGGAGTGTTTGGAGTGAGTAAAGATAGTAAACATTACACTAACCAATTGACTGATCAAATTTAAAAAGTGCACATGGCAAGCTTGATAGAGTAAGAAATGCATTTCAACTTTTATTTTTCAGCTCACACTCTAGCTTTTGTCACTCTGCTGCCTGCTCACACACCTGGGTTCCTATGGCAACTCACTCGGTTAAAAACAAACTGCTCCAACTTGCTCACTTTACTGGCGGTTGCCATCTTCAAACGGTTGTAGTTTAACAATTATAAATCCTACACCAAAGAGCTTTATATTGTGAGAATCACAAGACCCAGACCTACATTTTGATGCATAGTATGTCTCTGAAATATTAAAAATGAAGGCACAGTCACAGTTTAGAAATTGCCCTTCAAATTTGAGGTGGCTAGAGTGGAGTTTCAATGAATGTCAATGGGCGGCGTGAGTTGCAAACAAATGGTCATATTGTGGACATTTTTAGTGGCAGCAGGGATAGCTGAACGTTTTGATATAAGATTTGTGTAGGTGGGCTTGAAAATGAGGGAGTGATGGCAGTTTAGAAATCATGTCCTGATTTTTCAGCTCACACTCTAGCTTTTGTCAGCTCCCACTCTAGTTTTGAACATTCCGCTATTAATTCCTATGGGACCAATTTCACCACAAAAACGCCGATATTTCATGAACCATTTGGCGAAACGTTCCACAAAGTAATAGCACACCAATCGGAAACAATCCGCACGTTTCCGTATATTACTGTCTATGTAGTGTAAAAACTGTGGGAGGAGTTAGGGTGGTAAATTTGGCTATAATAATAAGAATATATATGTGAGATAAAAGTAAGTGGTCTTGCCATGCAAGAACACCTAACCAAATACATAACCATATGGACCGCGCATAAAAAGTGCAAAAATCAACAAAAAATATAACCAAAATGTAACAAACTCAGTCCCACTCAGTGAAAATAGTGCAAGGTGCTGATATTCGACTGTCAATTTCTTGATTGGGAACTCTTTATACAACACAACAGGTGCTCCACTGTGCTCTGAATAGTGCCCCACATGGACTGACACTCACCATCATCCAATGACCACCTATCTCTAGAATGGTCATTTGAGCTTTTGGGACTATCCCAGTGAAACAGTGTTGCTATTGGTAACCACTTCTCCTCAGAGTGAGCTGTATCTGAAGCCAACTTTCTCCTCTCCTCCACAAGCAGGGTAGATAATAAGTCACCATGTGTAAAGAAACAAAAGGGGGTATCCCATAGTGTAAAACCGCTTTTATTTTTATTATGAGGAAATTGTTGCAAACATTACACTCACAAAAGAAGTGCCTTTAACCTGGCACATGGTGTACTCAGTCTTGTTGCTGTTGCAGTATGGAAATAGTTCTGCTATGGTGGTTAGTCCTCCGAGCAGTGTGCGTTCCACAGGACGGATGTGACGTCGGCGGAAGTTGCATCATCAAACCATTGAGGTTTGATGACGCAACTTCTGTTGACGTAACATCCGCAGCAATTTCCCCATAATAAAAGTAAAAGCGGTTTTACACTATGGGATGTCCCCTTTTGTTTCTTTACACATGGTGACTTATTATCTACCCTGCATGTGGAGGAGAGGAGAAAGTTGGCTTCAGGTACAGCTCACTCTGAGGAGAAGTGGTTACCAATAGCAACACCGTTTCACTGTGATAGTCCCAAAAGCACAAATGACCATTCTAGAGATAGGTGGTCATTGGATGATGGTGAGTGTCAGTCCATGTGGGGCACTATTCTGAGCACAATGGAGCACCTGTTGTGTTGTATAAAGAGTTCTGTCATGTTTCACATGACTGTCATATTGACTGTCATATGCCTTTAAATGTTTTCTGTGTTTTGTCTCTGCTCCTCCCTTTCCTTTGGTTTGGTTAGTGTTGCATGGATAGCCCTCCCCCTTTCCCAGAGATGCATTGCAGTAAGCCTCATGACATGGAGCAGGAAACAGCATGTTCTTTTGACCTATGGAATTTCATTGTTGTAAGATTCTCTCAGTTTATGGAATAAACTTCACAAGATCTACAAGATGTCATTCTCATTGAGTCACTGACTGTGGTGTCCATCAGAGGTTGAAGTTATCGCTATCTCATCACAACTGTAAGTTACAGAGATCACACTATCAATGCTTAGATTAAAGAGACAGAACAAGTTCACAGTCAAGAAATTGACAGTCAAATCTCAGCACCTTGCACTATTTTCACTGAGTGGGACTGAGTTTATTTCATTTTGGTTATATTTGTTTGTTGATTTTTGACCATCATGTTTTGCAGCTTCTCTGTTGTTTACTTCCCAAAGGGCTAAGGACTACATATTCCAATGATATCTTGCTTCCAGCAAGCAGTAATTCCTACATTGGCTCCGCCTCCTGAAACTCCTCTTCTCAGCACCTCTAGTTCAGAAGGCAGGCTGTGTGAAATGTGTGACACAGCAGCGCCTACTGACAAGACATAGTGAATACGTGACACAGATTTCAAGGTATTAAATGTGTGAGTATCTTCACAGACTAAGTTTGCAAACTTTAAGTTCATCAGAATATTAGGAATAGGCTAGACATACTGTAATTGAAATACAATGTGAAAATGATTATAGATTTTACATTTTGATCATAGATACACTTTAACACAGCATTGCATTTATTTATGTACGAAAGCAGTGTACGTACCTGGACTTGACCTGGTGTCTGCCCCTCGCAGTGATTGTACAGCAGAGTTCAGACTGGAAAAGGGAAAAGAGAAAGTTAGTTGTACTGCAGTTCTCATGGGTTAACAAGGTATAGGCTGGTAGGAGGATGGAGCAGAGTGACAGGGAGAGCTGCTTCTCCATTCTCTGCCCAGTCACAGACAGGCCTGTGTCGCACAGTTGTGCACATTTCGGGACAGAATGACAAAAATACTAACTCTTTGGTAGGTAAAACAGTGCTCATATATATTGGCGTATTTAGCTGTTTGCCAGAAGTTGAGCATAAAATAAATAACAGAAAAGTATTTTTTTGCTGAAGCAGTTGTAGGTCATCTAGACAGGCTGTTTGACATTTCTTGTGTGCTATCATACAGTCACTGTGCCTGATAATGGGGAACACTGTGACCACAGCAATCTTATTATTACAGGTACTTATATAGCACTGGCAATTTACATAGCACTTTACAAACATATATTGTACATTATTTATTATTTATTGTTATTTTATTCATTTATTACAGGTACTTAAATAGTGCCATCAATTTTATGTAGCGCTTTCCATACATATATATTACATTCACATCAGTCCCTAACCCTCAAGGAGCGTACAATCTAAGGTTCCTAACTCACAATCATACATACACATACTAGGGACAATTTAGACAGGAGCCAGTTAAGCTACCAGCATGTCTTTGGAGTGTGGGAGGAAACCGGAGTACCCTGAGGAAACCCATGCAGGCACAGAAAGAACATGCAAACTCCAGGCAGGTGGTTGGGATTCGAACCAACGACCCTAGTACTGCCAGGCGGAAGTGCTAACCATTCACATTAGTCCCTGCTTTCTAAGGGACTTACTGTCTTAGGCAGGCCACACATAATACAATTTTCTTTCCTTTAACCATGGGTTGAAGGAAAGACTATTGCTCGATTCCCCCATCAACACAGTCAGCGTTGATGGGAGAATCTTTTCCGCTGCACTATTGTATTCTGATAGCGGGAAGTTTCCCAGCCATCAGAACACAATGATCACTGCTGAAGGTTATAGCTGCCGGCAGTGATCAAAAGAAGAAAAAAACAGACAAACTGGTTATACTGAAGTCGATCATTAGATTGACTTCAGTACAACTAGCCAGTCCATAGATGGATCGAAATTTGTCTGGTTCCTGCTGAACCCTTGGAATATTGATCTGTCTATGGCCGGCTTTAGGCCCCTAACTCACATTCAAACATACACACACAAGGGCCAATTTAGATAGGAACCAAATAACCTACAGTCAGGTCCATAAATATTGGGACATCGACACAATTCTAACATTTTTGGCTCTATACACCACCACAATGGATTTGAAATAAAACGAACAAGATGTGCTTTAACTGCAGACTGTCAGCTTTAATTTCAGGGTATTTACCTCCAAATCAGGTGAACAGTGTAGGAATTACAACAGTCTGCATATGTGCCTCCCACTTGTTAAGGAACCAAAAGTAATGGGACAAAATAATAATCATAAATCAAACTTTCACTTTTTAATACTTGGTTGCAAATCCATTGCAGTCAATTACAGCCTGAAGTCTGGAATGCATAGACATCACCAGATGCTGGGTTTCATCCCTGGTGATGCTCTGCCAGGCCTCTACTGCAACTGTCTTCAGTTCCTGCTTGTTCTTGGGGCATTTTCCCTTCAGTTTTGTCTTCAGCAAGTGAAATGCATGCTCAATCGGATTCAGGTCAGGTGATTGACTTGGCCATTGCATAACATTCCACTTTTTTCCCTTAAAAAACTCTTTGGTTGCTTTTGCAGTATGCTTTGGGTCATTGTCCATCTGCACTGTGAAACAGCGTCCAATGAGTTCTGAAGCATTTGGCTGAATATGAGCAGATAATATTGCCCGAAACACATCAGAATTCATCCTGCTGCTTTTGTCAGCAGTCACATCATCAATAAATACAAGAGAACCAGCTCCATTGGCAGCCATACATGCCCACGCCATGACATTACCACCACCATGCTTCACTGATGAGGTGGTATGCTTAGGATCATGAGCAGTTCCTTTCCTTCTCCATACTCTTCTCTTCCCATCACTCTGGTACAAGTTGATCTTGGTCTCATCTGTCCATAGGATGTTGTTCCAGAACTGTGAAGGCTTTTTAGATGTCGTTTGGCAAACTCTAATCTGGCCTTCCTGTTTTTGAGGCTCACCAATGGTTTACATCTTGTGGTGAACCCTCTGTATTCACTCTGGTGAAGTCTTCTCTTGATTGTTGACTTTGACACACATACACCTACCTCCTGGAGAGTGTTCTTGATCTGGCCAACTGTTGTGAAGGGTGTTTTCTTCACCAGGGAAAGAATTCTTCAGTCATCCACCACAGTTGTTTTCCGTGGTCTCCGATTCTTTTGGTGTTTCTGAGCTCACCGGTGCGCTCCTTCTTTTTAAGAATGTTCCAAA
The DNA here is from genome assembly GCF_062004578.1 of Staurois parvus. Taxonomy (NCBI): domain Eukaryota; kingdom Metazoa; phylum Chordata; class Amphibia; order Anura; family Ranidae; genus Staurois; species Staurois parvus. Next base: position 4,189,443 of record NW_028317925.1, on the reverse strand, counting down.
CAGTTGTTTTGGCCACGCCTAATGTTTTTGCTATCTCTCTGATGGGTTTGTTTTGTTTTTTCAGCCTAATGATGGCTTGCTTCACTGATAGTGACAGCTCTTTGGATCTCATCTTGAGAGTTGACAGTAACAGATTCCAAATGCAAATAGCACACTTGAAATGAACTCTGGACCTTTTATCTGCTCATTGTAATTGGGATAATGAGGGAATAACACACACCTGGCCATGGAACAGCTGAGAAGCCAATTGTCCCATTACTTTTGGCCCCCTAACAAGTGGGAGGCACATATGCAAACTGTTGTAATTCCTACACCGTTCACCTGATTTGGATGTAAATACCGTCAAATTAAAGCCGACAGTCTGCAGTTAAAGCACATCTTGTTCGTTTCATTTCAAATCCATTGTGGTGGTGTATAGAGCCAAAAATGTTAGAATTGTGTCAATGTCCCAATATTTATGGACCTGACTGTATTAGTATGTCTCTGGAGCAGGGGCGGACTGACCATTTGGGCTCTCGGGGACTGCCTGAGGGCTCAGGGTCAGTAGGGGGCCCCATGAGATGTCCCTGCTACCTTTCATAGGCTTTTTTGAGTGTGGGTGAGGACACAGGGGCCCCATGATTCCCTACTGCCCGGGGGCCCCATAAGTTGTCAGTCCGCCCCTGCTCTGGAGTGTGGAAGGAAATCGAGGTACCCAGAAGAAACCCCCGCAGGCACAGAGAAAACAGGCAGGTGGTGTCGTGGTTGGGATTTGAACTGACAACCCTAGTGCAGTGGAAATGTTAAGCTAAATTTGCGCTCAGAATTAAATATGCATGCATACAGGTATAGAAAAATTGCAAAAAAAACCACACAGACACAGTTAAAAAATCTATGTATTATTAGGTTTCCGTCAGATTGGCCTGCAGGCTATCCCAATCTTTACTGATGCTGTACATGTGGGATTCAAGGGCTGTTCGCCGGCAGCTGCATTCAGGGTGAATGTAACTGTGGAATGCAGGCAGAATCCTGTTAAAAGTCACTTGAGTGAATATCTATCATATACAGTATTTACTGGGCAAATTGCCTAGTGAATCATTATTAAATATTCAGAAAGGTCTGTGGGGGTAGTACACTTTTACGAGCTGATAGTATGTGCATTTGGATTGAATCAATTACAGAATCCATTTATGATTTCAACTCCCACTCTTAATATCTCTAGTGCTTGAATAATAGGATGCAATTAACGTTTTTTTTTTTTTTTTAATCCAATGTTACAATGCTATTCTTTGACGTCTAATGTTACATACTTCATGGTATCGCCAGGTATTTTTATAAAAATTCTATTCGCTGTGTTCTTGAACTATGGTTCCACGCTAGGTTTTCTAGTAATTAATGGTCAGTGTAATATAGGCTATAAATAGCATCCAGTTTTTATATACAATGCACTACTCAAAAAAGGACATGTGGTCAGAAATGTGTTGCAGCATAGTACTCTTTTTATTTTCAGTTTCCAAAAGAGCTGGAATTTTTGATGTACCTAATTCTGGAGAGCTGGCATAGCAAGCTGAACTGCTGAACCAGGAAGATAAATTGCTTAATCAGGAGCAACGCCTGTCACCTGTCTGGTTCTGCGGTATGGAAAATGTGTGTAAATCACAAGAATGGCTGAACAAAATTAGATATTCTTTAGGAGGTAAAATATTAGGACCCATCGAGATTGATGTGCTGCAGTAATTTGCAGTAAAAGGCTCTGGTTAATGCACATTACTACAATGTACATACCATGGTGTGTTGCGGTGCTATTCATTTTGAATGGCTTCTTACCACAGTACACTCTGCACTGCATTGCATCACAACGCATGCTGTACATACAGTTGTGGTTGTGTCTGATTTTTACTGATTTGTGATGTGTGGATTGCCCATTCCAATAAATGCACTGCCTTAAAGGATAAGTTCACTTTTGATAAAAATAATAATAAATGTACATCTTTTTGCAGGTAAAAAAAGTGCATGTACTATTTTTTAGACTGCAGCCTGTAAGGCATTGCATCTGTGATCAGCAGATTTGCAGATTGTGAGTGCAATGCCAGGATCCTGCAGACTCTCAGTCCACTGTCTGCCTGCCATACAGACAGGCAGTTACTGAATGGCAGCAAGAATCAATGAACTATGAGAACGTTTAAGTCGTTCATTTATTCACAGACATGGCAATGTGGGCTGAGCCCCGCATAACCGCACTGTTTATAAATTCTGACAGCGGGTGCAGGGAGAGGATCCTTTGCCCGCTGTCACAGTGAGGGGGGGAGAGGAGACAGGAGCAATACATGTTACATGTTCCACCCACCCTAAAAAGGGTGGACCATGTAAGATGTTCCAAAGGTGAATGTATCCTTTAACGCAACACACATTACCACACTACATAATAGGCGCTAAACATAGATGCTGTAATAAACATACAAATGGGTCATTAAGAATACTGCTACCTATTGAGGATAACTGGAGAAATTTCAGCAAAACTGATTTTGCCTTCAGTAAAATTTCAAGAAAATTCACCTCTAATTGATTCCATAACATTTGACTGTAAGGCTCCATGCACACTAGCATTTGTTTAACCACTTGCCTACCGGGCACTTTCACCTCCTTCCTGCTCAGGACAATTTTCAGCTTTCAGTGCTGTCACACTTTGAATGACAATTTTGTGGTCATGCAACACTGTACCCATATGACATTTTTATATTTTTTTTTTAGAGAGATAGAGCTCTCTTTTGGTGGTATTTAATCACCTCTGGGTTTTTTATTTTTTGCTAAACAAACCAAAAACAACTGAAAAAGTTTTTCTTCTTAGTTTCTGTTATAACATTTTGTAAATGAGTAATTTTTCTCCTTTACGGATGTGCACTAATGAGGCTGCAGTGATGGGCACTGATAGGCCGCACTGATGGGCACTGATGAGGAGGTACTGGTAGGTGGCACTGATGGGCATTGACAGGCATCACTGGTGGGCATTCACAGACATCACTGATGGGCACTGAAAGGCAGTACTCATATATGGCACTGATAGGTGGCACTGGTAGGTAGCACTGATGGGCATTGACAGGCATCACTGGTAGGCATTCACAGACATCACTGATGGGCACTGAAAGGCGGTATTCATATATTGCACTGATAGGCAGCACTGACTGGCACTGATAGGTGGCAATGACTGGTACTGTTAGGTGGCACTGACGGGCACTGATAGGCAGCACTGACTGGCACTGATAGGTGGCATTGACTGGCAGCACTCATAGGTGGCACTGATAGTTGGCACTGAAAGGCAGCTCAGATGGGCACTGATATGTGGCATTGATGTGCACTGGTAGGCACTGATATGTGGCATTGCTGTGCACTGATGGGCACTGACAGGTGGTATTGATGGGCAATGACAGGTGGCATTAATGGACACTGACAGTTGGCACTGATGGGGCTACACTGATCATCAATGCCCTGATGATCAGTGTACATATCCCCTCTGAGGAATGCTGATTACTGGCTCTCCTCTCCTCACGAGCTGTCAGTGTGACAGCTTGTGAGGAGAGAAAGTCCGATAACCAGCATTTACATGCAATCAGCTGTGATTGGACACAGCTGACCACATAACAGAGCCAAAGTCATCGGCTCTTTCCACAGATCGGTGGGCGCGCACGCGCAGTTAGAGTGGGAGGACGTCATATGACATACTCCCAGAACGAGAGAACCTCCTTGCGCCCGTCATTTCCTTATATGGCAGGCGGGAGGCGGTTAAGCTCCTAGAAGCTATTATTAGCATTTTTTATCCAGCATTTTTTGAGCTAAAAAAATGTTAGTGTGCGTGGAGTCGTCAAGCAAGATGTATCATTTCTAGGGGGATGAGTGAAACAGATTTCTCCTTAGACTTCATGTACACGAACTGCCCCTAAACTTGAGTTTAGGAGCTTTTGGCATTTATTTTGCCAAAGCTCCTAAACTCAACTCCATAAAAGCCTATGTGTCCATGTACACATAGGCTTTTAGCAGAGTTTAGGAGCTGCCATGTTTAGGAGGTTCTCCTGAATGCAGGAGAATCGCATTCAGGATAGGAACATTTTGACCGCCAACAGTGGGAAAACGCAGCAAAAACGCAGCAAATCAAGGAAACCGCAGTACCGAGTTTTTGCCACAATTTATGTTTTTCTGTGACCGGCGGTCAGGGTAGGCTCATGTACATGAAGCCTTAAAGTAGAACTAAAGGAAAATTGTTCTTGGATTGGAATTCATTTCCCCTCTATTCCTGTTCTGGTGAAAACAAAAAATTGGGGATTTTCTTTTACTTTTACCCTCGGTGATAATGGTAAACAGGACAAATGTAAAAAGCAAATCTCCTTAATGGAGTCACAGACAGCAATAATAAACTGACAGAGGTTCTAATCCCTCTCCACTAAGAAAAAAAATGTATTTGGTTATACTTTTAGAGAAATTTCAGAGAAATGCAAGGAAATGAATTGGAGGTGAAATCCAGCTGAATTATTAATGTGCATTCCTATGTAGCATTACTAAACAAACAATTTGAATGTCTCTTGATCAAAGTCTAAATGCTTTAGGGCCATTCTACTATGCATTAATAGTACCTGAATCATGACAACCCCTGAAGCAAAAGCTTTGATATTAATGCAATGTGTGTACTTTTTGTGAGTTATAACATTTGCAAAATTGATTTTCACATTAGGATTTATAAGCAAACATTTTTACATTACTTGATTTGATATTTTGGAATAATGCACAATGAAATAATCCTTCCTGAATATGTGCTTCCCACTGAATAGAAGATGAAGTGAAGCAATACATCAGGGAAGAGAAAAGATAATGTGCAAAGTGAATTAACCCATGGCAACCATAAAAATGTGCCAGCGGACTCCAGTAAGCTGAATTCTGCTTGGTATGGCTTACCACCCTCTGCACAAACCTATTTGCTGTTTTTTTTTTCACAGAGTATAAAGTAATTCTACAAGTACATTATGCTTTAATTTGTAATAATGTGTTTATTGCAGGCGCTTTTAAATGAAAGACGTGTATAAATGACAAACAGACATTCCCATTAAAAAGGCTGGAAAATTGAACATGGCTTGGTTACAAAGTCTAAAAGCATCTCATATTACAAAATTAATAATAAACAACATGTAAGGAGGAAGAAAAAGAGAAGGCAAACACAAGGACACAAACTTTAGCCAACAAACCAACTTGGAATGTTACACATTCTACTATTGACTTTTATAGGACAAAAAAAAAAGGTATAGCTAAATACCATTTTGTGGTTTTGGTTATTTATTAGTGATCATTAGTGATCAGTGCATTAAAGTGGTTCTAAAGGTTGAAAGTGTTTTTACCGTAATGCATTCTCTGCCTTACCCCCCGGTCACATCAAGCCTGACTTTAAAATTGTGCGACTTACAGTGAAGTTGCACGATTTCAAAGTCAGGTGAGATGCCGGTTTCAGGTGCGATTTGCAAGACATCTGACACAGATGTCTATGCAGTACGCACCAAAAGTAGTACATGTATGACTTTAGAAATCAGTGCGGCTCCGACCAAGTCGGAACCGCACCAATTTGACAATAGGGTATGGACAATAGGGTGCAACTTGGCATACGATTTGCAAGTCGCATGGCAAGCAAATCGTATGCCACGTCGCACACCGGTATGACCAGGGTGTTAAGGTAAAACCCTTCTGTGTGCAGCTCTCCCCTCCCAGCCCCCCTTTTACTTACCTGATACTGATCTCGATCCAGCACTGTGCATGAAAACAGAGGCTCTCTCCGCTCTCTCCTTTCTCAGTGGCTAAGAGACAGTCTTTGAGCCAACAAGGAAGGAGAGAGCAGAGAGAGCCTCTCCTCTGAGGTTTATGTAGGTTACACTGCTCCACTCTGTATGCTGAGGGTTATGTACGTTACAATGCTCCAATCTGTATGTTGAGGGTTATGCACGATATACCACTCTATTCTGTATATTATGGACTACACTCCTCTCCATTTGCTGTATATTACATATTCCACACAGCTGCACTCTATGCATTGAGTAGCATATTCTATACTTCAGAATGCTCCATTTACTTAGTGTATAGCTCTTCACTCTACTGTATGTACTGTTTGTTACATACTCCACAACACTTCAATCTTCATACTGTGAATTAAACAGGCCATAATACTCTATACCCTAACCTGTACATTATACAGTATACTTACCCTGTGCCACTATACACACTCTGCATCTTACTCCACATTGCATTGCTACATACATTCAGCTGCACGGTATATACCCCGCCTGTCACTCCTACTCTATTTAAACATCAAAAGATTATTAATGTGCCAAAAAGGATAATCAATATTTAATACTACAACTAGGGGGCACCATCATCCATTATTTTTCTTTTCTCCCTCTTCTTTCCCTTATTATTCCCCCCCCCCTTTTCCTTTCCCCCATTTCTTCCCTCCCCCCCTTTCCTTTCCCTTTTCCCCATTTTTCTTTTCCTCCCCCCCCCTTTCTTTCCCTTCCTCCCCTGTTTTTTTCCCCCCCCCCACCCCTTTTCCTTTCCTTACCTATTGCTATAGTTATTCCTTGATTTTCATTTTTTCTTTACTCATTTTTTCTTAATCCCTCCTTCTCCTTGTGATCCCTTTATTACAATTTTCTTTTCTGATCTTCCAGCCCATGATTGGGGAGGCGGTGGGTATCCTTCTTTGCCCCCCATGCCCACCCTGGGGGAGGTTTTTGACATCCCTATCCACTACCTCCCTCTAAGCACTTGTCCCTAGCTCTCGTTGGCAAGCAATTCAATGACCACCACCAAGACTTAGAATTATTGTATTAAAAAATCTGCATAATTACTGTATATGCTGCACAAATTTTCTTTTTCTCTTCTATTGTTGACAGTCTTCAGCTAATTTGTTCCTCCTGAGAAAGCGACAAAGGTCGCGAAACATGTAGAGGGATGGCTGCATACTATATTCCTATCTATCACCATCTGGAATCTGTATTTTTGACCTTGGAGGTCAATGATCAGTTTGGAGAAACATGTGAAACCTAATATGAGCTGAAATTTGCTAACTGTCATTTGTTTTATACTTCTGTGTGTCACAAGATTTTAAAAATTGTAATCAAAATAGTTTACATTTTAATATATTGTATGAACTCTATGTTCTTTGCTTCTTTTTGGTTTCCTTCACTATTTATCCTCTTCATTCCCACAGTACACAAATATGCAGCCTCTCGGTGGCTGGGTCTTGATGCCGAGTGGCCGCATATTTGCGTACCATTTGTAAACAAATATGTCCTGAGATCGCGCACCCTGCGCGCTCCCAGCATGTGTCAGCGTCCCACGGAAATCTCTCCTTGCAATCGAAACCTTTCCAATCATGTGACTGCCATGACAGCCAATCACGGCAGTCACATGACCCCAAACCCCGGCCAGGAGGCGCCGGCGTGAAGGGGTTAAACATCAGATGACATTTATTGTTACTGTCCCTCATGTACTCACACATGCGATTCTGAATTTTAATACAGAAGGTACAATGCTCCCAATGAAAACACACACAAAAATGCAAAATAAAGGAGATTGGAAATGCATAAAACATATACAGTATGAATCTTGAAATGTAATAGTAAGAACTAGATTTAAATGTTTTTAATAAAATATGGTATATAAACAAGAATTCTGTTTATTTCAAGCAAGTACAAAGGGTAGTACTAAATATTCAATGCAGGCTGTTTAAAGGGAATGTAAAGCAGTTTTGTATATCTTTTTTCTTTATTATGGTCAGGATTCATGAAAGAAACAGTTACAAATATTTTTTCCCTAAGTGGGGTAAATATGAAATGTTACATATGAATTTTGTTATCTTCCATATAGCCAGTAGGTGAAGCTCCTTTTCATAACTTTACTACTTGCGGTACACAGCCTGTTGCTTCCCTCTGAAACAACTACAGGACCTCATCCCATGGGATGAATGGAGTCATGCACGACTGATCAATTTTAATTCTACTTTACAAAAACGAAGACTGTGGCAGCACCCAGATATTACAGTGTTCCCCTTTAAATTGTAACATTTCTAACAGTATCTGCTTGCAAGGTTTTTGGCTCATCTTCCCCCCTCCCTTATTTCCTGTGAGTATTAAGTTGTACCAGCTCGTAACTGGGACCCTTATCTGCAGCTGCTGGCCAAGGTTATTCTGCAGAGTTTAGAAAGCTTTTTGATAGTAATAGAAAGTGAAAGAAGAAATGTATGCCTTGTGACATAATCGTAGGTATATACGCTTGTAAGAAGTTTTCTATAACTCACTTAGCAGATGATAGCATAAGCCATCTGTTGAGTCAACACAGCGCTGTTTTTATTAAATCAGTTGTATTCCTCAAGTCCATGTCCGTAGTTCTCTGGTTTGCCAAAATTGCTACACCAAGACCACTTAAAGTGATTGTAAATCCTCACCTTGTAAAACAGACCATTCAGTTTCATTGCAAGAGATCAGGCTGAGTTTCCAGCACAGCTAAAGAACTGACCATGCTGTGTTCTCCTGCTTAATGTAGGAAAGCAGAGGGACTGGCAGGAAGACAAGGGATTTCACACAAAAGGAACCAATACATAGAGGACAGAATACTTCTTCATACAAGTACATCGTACAGCAGGCACATATCAGGAATAAGAAATGTTGGGTTTCCATATTCTTTAATTCCTTGGCAACTTTTGGAACCCTGTAGGAGAACCTATACATAAAGACTTACTGTCCTTTCATATAAACTGGTTGCACTGGGGCAATGGCTGGAGGGCCTATATTTCTTTCGAGAATGGGAACTTGTTATTACTTCCATGGATGCTCTGAAGGCTAAAATCCTATACCTGCTGCATCCTTCATCCTTTACAGCCCACATGCAGACCACTTAATAGACTGTATCAAGCCCCAATCAAGATAGTATGCACTTTCCCTAATATTGCCGATAGCTGCTGGGGAGGATGTGCTCAGCATGGTACATTCCTACACACATATGACGGGAATGTCCTAAATTCAAACCATAATGAAAGACTATGCTTCAGATATCACGTATGATCACCTAGTAGAGAACCTCTACCGATTCTTTTTCCCCTGACCTCATTTATTAAACATTACAAGCGTAGCATTACTCCACATTTAATAAACACTGCAAAAAGACTGATTCCCCTTCATTGGAAGATACTGTATGGCAACACAACTGTTTCTTGACTGTTAAGACTGTTGTGTGTTACGTGGGTTGGGACACGACATGGAGTTCACCAATATACATTTACCGGCTACTTTATTAGGTACACCTTACTAGTACCAGGTTGGACCCCCCTTTTGCTTTCAGAACTGCCTTAATTCTCCGAGGCATAGATTCAACAAGGTGTTGGAAACATTCCTCAGAGATTTTGGTCCATATTGACATGAGTTACTGTTGCCTTTCTATCATCTCGAACCAGTTTGTCCATTCTCCTCTGTCCTCTGACATCAACAAGGCATTTTCATTCACACAACTGCCGCTCACTGGATATTTTCTCTTTTTTGGACCATTTTCTGTAAACCCTAGAGATGGTTGTGCATGAAAATCCCAGTAGATCAGCAGTTTTTGAAATACTCAGACCAGCCTGTCTGGCACTAACAACCAAGCCACTTTCAAAGTCACTTAAATTTCCTTTCTTCCCCATTCTGATGCTCAGTTTAAATTTCAGCAAGTTGTCTTCACCACGTCTAGATGCCTAAATGCATGGAGTTGCTGCCATGTGATTGGCTGATTAGCAATTTGTGTTAGCAAGCAATTGAACAGGTGTACCTAATAAAGTGGCTGGTGAGTGTATTGTTTGGGCTAATGGAAAGTACCCAGGACAATTGTCAACCGTCAGTGTCAATGACAAGTACTACTGTTACAACTTCACAATTGCAGTAATCAGAAATCATTTTCAGTTTACGTCACCAAAGCAAATTAACACTAAAAATACAAAGCAGGTTGTTGTGACACAAGAACTATATCACTGCAATTATTCGTGCATCAGTACAGACAGGTACATGACAAGCTGACTTTTTCAAGAGCTGCATATCATAGCTGTGCAAGCTACGTGAAATCTTTTCTTAAATTCGCAGGTTGCCATAGAGACTTTCACAGTCTTTTTAGGATAATTTCCAAAAGAAACATATTTTCAGCCAAGAATCAATGAATCTGGTAAGGTGTACTGTGGTAGATTAGCTTCATAGTGATAAGGGACCTTGAAATCTTGTCATTAACATGCAACATCTGCACACTGGGGTGATTAAGCAATGCACTACTTATAATCCCATGAAGGTCAACAACAGAAGCCAAGAAACTTTGTTCTTGGAGCACACTGTCCCTGTAGCCTCCAGGGCATTCATAACAAAGGATATGATGATCAGATACATGCTTTATATCCTGAAAAGTTAGATCAGCACTTCTGAACCTCCTGTATATCACTACACAAAGGAACTAAAAGTAAACAAATCATATTAATGAAAGGTTACAGCCACCCAACATTGTAAATTCCCTGATAGGTGGAATTGTAAAGGATGTACTAATTAGCAAAAAGACAATTAAATATTATAGGCAATTAAACACTAGACCTACCCACTTTTATTGCAACTCTGTGGACTGTGATTTCTAACGCTGGGTCAGACAGTTCTCTGTAACTGATGAAGCTGTATGCAAGCACTTCCTCTGCTCGCTCCAGTCCCATCATTCATTCAGTCTAGGTTCACACCTATGCGTTTTCTGTTGCATTTTGCAGAAATGAACAGCAGTCCATTTATCATGATTTCCTATTGGACAGATTCACATCTCCGCGGTTTTTGGAAAGGGTCAGGGACTTTAACCACTTGCCATCCGCCTGCTGTTTATAAACGGCAAGACGGTGGCACTCCAGGGGCAGGTTGCTGTTCATAAATGGTACCTGCCATTTCTAGCTGTGTGCGTTCCCTGGGAGCACGCAGCACCGCGCTCCGGCGCCCGCTGTGTCCTCCGGACACAGTGAAACACCGATCATCGGACGGGACCTCTGAACGAGGTCCCGATCATGTGATCACTGATTGGCCAATCAGTGATCACATGCAAAGTAGTAAGCAAGATGTCACTTGTGACATCATTGCTTACTACGTGTGAAATCTGTGAATGATCACAGAGGTCACATGGTACAAGGCTATTCACAACAGCCTTGTACCATGTGACAAGCTGTGACCAATCACAGCTCACTCAGTAGTTCTCAATGGCTGCAAGAATGCAGACAGAGAGAAAGAGAAATGATTGCTTGTAAAAGCAATCAGTGTAAAGAAAAAAAAAAATCTTCATCACCCCACCATGGTGACACTGTACTGCTAGGGTGACAGTATTTGAAAAAAAAACCCCATAAATAATAATATAAAAAAATAAAATAAAAATGTAAAAAAAATGTTTAAAAATTATAATTGTTGGTTATAAACTAATTTGGCTTATTTTTTTTTTTACTAAAAAGATAACGGAATACATTTTGGCTAAGATTTATGATGAAATATTATTTATTTGCAAAATTTTATAAGAAAAACACTTTTTTCAACGTTTTTGGACATTTTCATTTACATAGCAAAACAAATAAAAATCCCAGCGGTGAATAAATACCACCAAAATAAAACTTTATCTGTCTAAAAAAAATTGTAAAAATTCATATGGGTACAGTGTTGCATGACCGCGCAATTGTCATTCAAAGTGTGATAGCGCTGAAAGCTGAAAATTGCCCTGGACAGGAAGGGGGTGAAAGTGTCCGGACAGGAAGTGGTTAAAAGCAAAACGTTGTGTTCTTGGTTCTAAAGACTTCAATGGAGACACTGCAGAAAAGCATGTAGTGCATTTTTGATGCGTTTTGCATTTTAATCTGCTCAGCAACAAGTTTGAAAAATAAAATGCATCAAAAATGCATGTGCAAAAATGCAAAACTCACCGCAAAAAGCACTGCTGAAAAGGAGCAAACGCAAACTGCATTGGTGTGAACCTAGCCTCACAGAGTTCTGTGAATGGAAACTACAAGTCTTGACAGCTGCAAAGGCTGTCGGCTTGTAGTTCTCAATGACCACGGCGTTGTTGAGCATTGTAGTAGTTCATAAATTCTTCATGTCAGTGTAAAACTGCCTGCAATATATGGACAGACAGATTACATTGACAGTCAGCAGGAGACCTGCATGGCACCAGCGATCTGCTGATTGCTGGTGCAATGCTTTCTGGGCTCCTAAAAGAAAAAATAGTAAATGCACATTTTTTTATTTGCAAAAAATGTGCATGTGTTATTTTTTGTTAAAAGGTGAACTTATCCTTTAAAAGCTAATGGCACCTTTTCTAGAAAATAGCCTATGTAATCAAAGGGCCTGTGTACACATTAAAAAACTGTACAAATTTGTAAAATATTTATTAAGTTTGTCACAGCTTTCAAACCTGCAGGCAATTTCAGCCCTCCAAAAAGCTAGGTGAAAACGCTTATTTAGCAATCGCTATGTCCTGCCTTGTTCTAGGACTTGAAAACTGTTAGATGCTCACTTCCAGCATTACAGGAGTGAAAACTAACATTTCTGTGTCCTAGAAACAAGGCAGGACATTGGGATTGCTAGGAGTTCCAGGGGGCCAAATGACCTACAGGTATGACAATAAAACAAAAAAACATTTTACAAAGTTGCCCAGTTTTTTAATACCTGCTAGGACAGTTGCCTGCATTGGCTATTTTCTGGAAAAGGTTAAGGTAGCCTTTAAAGTGTTACTAAAGTAATTTTTTTTTTAAATTAAAATAACAAACATGTTACACTCAGCTGCTCTGTGCAGTGGTATTGCACAGAGCAGCCATGATCCTCCTCTTTTCAGGTCCCCCAGTGGGGATCTTGGCTCCTCCTTTCTATGCTATGGGGGCACACGATGTCTGCTGGCTCCCAAGCTGTGTGTCTATTGGGCCATGCTCCATATACATACACAGTGGGACTTAGCCTCGCCCCACAATTCCTCCTTACTGCATTTGATTGACGTCTGCTGCCGTTTGAGTCCCTGTGTGAATAGGAAGAGAGGGGAGAAGAGATGCAGCCGTGCGCAGCGCTGGATCTATTTTCCCCTCTCTTCCCCTTCGTATATGGAAGGGGGAAGACTGAGGAATAGAAAATGTTTTTTTATCTTAAAGTGGTTCTAAAGGCTTAAGGTTTTTTACATTCATGTAGTCTATGCATGAAGGTAAAAAAAAGTCTGTGTGCAGTGGCCCCCCCTCCCCCTCCCCCTATCCTTATCTATGCCTCCTCCAATCTAGTGACATTCTCAACAACCTCTGTTGTCTGGGGACTCTTCCTGCTCATTGGCTGAGACAGCAGCGGGAGCCCATTGGCTCCCGCTGCTGTCAATCACAGCCAGTGAACCAGTGAGGAGAGATCGGGGGGAAGGGCCGAGCTGCGGCTCTATGTGTCTTATGGATACATAGGGCAGCAGCCCTGGGACGAGCATGCAACGGTACCCCAGGGTGGGTGGCTTTCCCTGGAGTCACTGCTCGAGGGGGAGGAGCCAGGAGCGGACCAGAAAAGAAGAGGATCAGGACTACTCTGTGCAAAACCACCGCAAAGAGCAGGTAAGTATAGACATGTTTGTTATTTAAAAAAAAACCCAAAGCTTTAATATCACTTTACTGCAAGGGATACATTAAGGTAAAAAATGTTATTAGTTTTAGTATGACTTTAATACTTCATGATCAGTTATATTATTAAGTGTCTGTTTCTTCTCCTTTATTATAAGCTTACATAGGATAGAAACATGTAAAAACCAGGGGCGGACTGACAACTCATGGGGCCCCCTGAGCAATAGGGGATCATGGGGCCCCTGTGTCCTTGCCCAAACTCAAAAAAGCCTATGAAAAAGGTACCAGGGGCATCTCATGGGGCCCCCTACTGACCCCGGGCCCTCGGGCACTGCCCGAGTTTCCAAATGGTCAGTCCGCCCCTGGTAACAACTGTGCGCAGGCATAGTGCTAGATGACAATGCGCGAAGTGCAGTATCCCAAATGAACCAATGATATTTTATTTTTCTGCAGGCAGGTCAGATGACTTCAACTTGGCCACCATTGCAGGGCTGGATACATTTCACATCCCAGGTCACCAAACAAACCTAAAAATGACAGCTGTCGCAAAATGTTTCAGTTTTTCAATTGCACTGTGAAGGCAAAGCACAAATATCTTGGCTAAAATAAAAAGCCTTTTGGCTTCTAGCTTCTACTAGACTCATTGGGCCCTGAGATGCTTCTAGGCACCACCACATGGTTAATATTTTAGCCTCTCTGCCATTGTGGTCCTTCTTGTTTTCTGGTTGGCAATCTTACAAAGCTGATTTTTTTTTCTTTACAGAAGCCTATAGATAGATGTGCAAGATCAGCATCTGAGCCAGGTATACAGATTCCGCCAGTCACAGTAAGAAAACCCATGAGATACCAGCACACAAAGACAAGGACAATCATTGCACAGCCATATCAGGAGGTTAGATTTTGAATGGCAGCGTGTGATGTGATTATCTACAAATAGGGTCTGAAACATCTAATCTTCTGTCTTAATCTGTTAGCGTGCAGCCTAATATTACTCACAGACATAAGACGACAGTCAGTTGATTCAACCATTTTCATTTCATGTCTAGCTCTGACCGCCAGCTGTTGGGGGGACTAATGATCGGACAGTTTAGAAATGCTGTTTTGATCACTATTCTTCCCCCCCAACAAGCCAGCACCAGTAGCATCATCCCCGCTCCTCCCTCCTCTGCTCAGTACTGCTGCGCTTAGACCTGATTAAAGACATGATCAATTCTAAAATGAAATTCCACACTCTTCTGTGACCAGTTTTACCTGCACTGCCTTCCCTCAGAAGAAGCAGTCACAATTCTGCTTACAATCCGTGTCTAATAATTGACTTTACTCTGCAGCTGAGCCATTTTATACATAACTCAATGACTGCTCTGTTTTGGATCAATACCAAACTCTGCATTACGAATGTGTATAATAGGATTTTATAATTTGCTATTTAATTAAGTACTAGATTCACATGCTGGACAAGCAGCTGTGCTAGAAGAAAGAGCCATGGCAATCTGTACAATGAGCAAACATATTGCCAGTGGTATAGGATCATCAGAAAACGCCTCTAGAAACAAGTAGCCAACTGTTACTTATTATTTTCAGATACTGGTTCAATTTTATGTTACTATACAGCTTAGCTGAACTCCAGACAGCCATGAAAGACACAGATTAAAACAGATCTCTATTTATTACTACATCCTTACACTTTTTTGTTCAAATCCGTACCTGAATTTGAATTTGTATCAGTCTCTTGCAGTTTCTATACAGCAGAGTTTAGACTGGGGGAGGGAGAAGCAGCACAAACAGCCAATCAGTTACACTGTAGCAAATCGAGCATGCCTATAGGAGGAAATAACAGATCGATAAGACAAATGAGCTCATGGAGGTGCTGCTTCTCCTTTCAGTATTCACTCACAGGCTATGGTCAGAAGGGAGACCTGTGAGGCTACATTCACGCTAGCTTTGTCAGCAGGCGTCAGACAGGCATTTGGGAAGCGTTTTTAACACTTCTCCAATGCCTATGAAAATTCTGCACATTGCAGCACACAGTGCTGTTCACACAGAAGCGTTAGCGTCACATCGCGGCAAAACTGACGCCTCGTGTTGATTCAGGAGTTGAAGCCTCCCATTCAAGTCTATGGTGCTGCTCCGCAAACGCCTGGCGGTTGCGGAGCGTTAATACCATTTAGCTTCATTATAGGAGTTTGTGGTGCGGTTTTAACACTTGACAAACGCCTATCAACTGCCTCAAAACCACACATAGGGCGTTTGAGGAGAGATAAAAACGCTTCACAAACGCCTGTCAAACGCTATAGGAGCATTTGGCAAGAGTTAGAAATAAAGTCAAGTGTGAACGAGCCCTTAGTGTTACTGAACTGGAGCAGAGAAACATCAGATATCCTGCCTTCCGAACCAGGGCTGTGCTGTGTGGTAGAGCTGTGTAAATTCTAAGAGTGGATGGGCAGAAGTACAAATTTTGGCAGGTAAAATAGCTCCTGTATATACATTTAATTTGTGTATTTAGTTGTTTGCCTGGAGTTCAGCTTTAAAAATGAAAATTTTGCTTAAAGTGGTTGTAAACTCTGTTTTTTCTTTTTACCACCACATAAGCTTATAATAAAGCTTACCTGTCGGTGAAATGAATATCTACGAATTGTGCACTGTTTAGGAGATATTCTCTCTTCATTAAAGCGGAGTTCCAGTCACGCTGTCAAAAAATAAAAGTCATCAGCTACAAAAACTGTATCTGCTGACTTTTAAAAAACAGCCACTTACCTGTCCCTCGGTCCTGTGGTGTGTCCCCTGCAGCCCGTTTCACTGGCCGTCCTGTATTCCAGGAGGCCGGCATCTTCAGTGTGGGCACCCGGCTGTAATAGCTTGCGGCTTCACAGCACGTTACCCACTGCGCATGTGCAAGTAGTGCTGCGCTTCATGAATGGTCCTGTATTCTTCTTGGACCTCTCACGTTTCCCAAAAGACTATAGGGAGGGAGGAAATCTTCCGTTTCCGATTGCCTAGGCAATCGGACCGGAAGTGGGAGTGGGTACCTGTCAAATTTGGGTACCCGCTCCCCCCCGCCCCCCAAAGGTGCCAATCCTTAATGGGGAGCGTGGGAGCAGTCCTTAAAGCGGAACTTCCTCTTTTGGGTGGAGCTCCGCCTTAAGTCCGACACATACACGTTCCTTCAGAGCTGTGTGCCATAGCCCAGGACTCCCACTCGCATGTGCAGGAGTGACGTCATCGCGGCCCGGCTTGTAAGAATGCTGGAGCCCGCACACCCAGAAGGAAGAGGGGTGAAGATGGAAGCCTCTACAGCAGTGACAGTGCGCAGCTGGAGGGCTTCGTTTTAAGGTAAGTTTTACATAATGTGCTAGTATGCGATGCACACTAGCACATTATGTCATTACCTTACAGGGGACTTTTTTTGTCTGCGGTTTAGTACCCCTTTAAAGCGTAGTTTCAGTCCTCTTCTTTGTGGCTCCACCCCCTCCTGCACTGCCATTATGACGCATGTGCAGCTATGCCAAAGGGTAATGCCTGCCCGTCATGCACTGACAAAGCCCATCAGTGCATCTGCACAAACACAGGGTATTCTGTGAAAGTGCGCAAAGACAGAGAATATTTGTCAGTTCCATGCTAAGTCTGTCTGTTCCACTGCACAGGAAACCCAGGTCATGCACAGATGTACAGGGAAACCCACAAATGTGCAGATGTGCCGCAGAGCTGTCGGGACCCTGCAGCACATCCTGGAGGAGGGTGAGGAGCCCAGATGTTGTTCTCACCAAGGCAAGAACTGCATAAGTGCTGCTTTGTGGCACAATACATGTTTAAAAAAAAAAATACATAACTAAAGATATTCAATTTAAAGTTATGGCAAGGGAAGCAGGCAGATCAAGAGGAGATTAGCTTTAGGGTGAAGGTTTGCTTTAAAAAGTGCTTTCAATAAAATTAAAGGGACTTTCCATATTATATAATAATTTGTTAGCTAATTATCTAAATTAACTAAAATCTGATCAGTTTGTAAGAGTTATTGCCTTTTTTGCTCATTCTGGACTTAACAAACCAAGTAGAACTCTGTACAAATGCAGGGAGTAACAGGGATGATCTGACTCGTCACAATCTTTATTCAGCCAACATGAACATACTCAGAATACCCACCAACAGACTTCTTCTTGGATGTGTTTCACCCTTATGGGCTTAAAGGGTTGCTAAACCCACAACAGGAAAATCAGTCAATATATGTATGCAGTAAAGCATGCTTGTTATACTCACTGTGGAACCTAAGGGGTTAATACTGACATTGTGTAAAGAGGCTGTTTGATCCTGTCTTCTCTGATCCTCCCCTTCTTCTATTGTTCCCAATTCATCTGATCATAGTACAGTCTTAGTAGCTGTCTTAGTGTTAGACCAGCAATTGTCAACTTAGAAAATAGAGTTGGTTTCAAGTATAGCTACCCACATATCCAGAAGGCCATACAATAGCTTTGTATTTCTAAATCTGCTATTATTGATTAGGATAGTATGGATAAGATATTGAAATAACAGACGAGAAACTAGTGCTCTTTTAGATTGCTTCTTTTTAGGATCTCACTCCTCCAGCTCTTTCCTTGATTTTCTAGTAAAGTGACAAAGGAGAATGTTTAATTTAGGTGAGCTTTAATCCCTTGAAACTATACACTGCAACACACCTAGGAAAAACAATCTGTGTAAATTGTTAAAAGAACCTTAAAGTTAACCTGTGATCTGATCATGCACATATGCTTACCCATATTAACATATGAGCGAGTGGTAAAAGCACTTTAAGGCCCCATGTGCACGGGACACTTCTGAACGATGGAAACTGACTGCTGGAAAACATAGGTTAAAAAACGTCTGTTTAGCTGCGTTTGCATAACGCGTTTATGCGCATTTGCGTTTAGAAGCGTTTTTTTAAAGATAAGCACAGGAGAACCTCCCAAATGCCCAGAATGCACAGAAAAGTGGTAAATTATAAACTATTTCAGACTGTTTCAGAGAAATACACAGAGTAAAAGTAGAGAGAGCAGTATGTGTTGAGATTAGCTTAGGTGTGAGTTGCTCATTAACATTTCTTTTGTTTCCAAGGGTGGGAAAGGTGTCCGATGGAGTGAGTCATTAAGGCCACCTGACAGGGGGGTCTTCATGAGGAATTTAGGGTATGAATGCTCATTAACATATCTTTTGTTTCCAAGGGTGGGAGAGGTGTGAATTGGTCATTGCAAGGTGTGACAAGCTTGGTAGGAACTGTAGTGCATTGTGATAGACAGTCCACGTTTTATTAGATGATCAGTAAAATGACAATTTTATAGTCTTGCTACTTTCTGCTTCTTGCTCTTTAAATTCCTTACTCACTGATAGATCACAACAGCTGTGGTCGGTAAGTGACCACATCCAAAACAGAACATCCTGTGTTCAGTGTTTTATCCATTTGAGTTCCTTGAAAACTCTTTGCATGTATTTTTCATGATGAAAAAAGGCTCTGGACAGCATCGGTAACTGGAAGAGTTTAAAAAACTTTTCAAATGCAAATGCTTATAAATGCGATTTGCCACATTTAGCCACATTTATACGTGTTTTGCATTTGAAACGCTGATAAAATCAACTGCTGAACGCAAGTTTTCTGCGTTCAAAAAAACGACTGTAAACTCAAATGCCTGTAAATGATTGTAAATGAAGATGTGTACATGGACACATAGGAAAACATTAGGGTGAATTCAGGGGCTGCTGAAAAAAACCGCTGAACAGCTCCTAAAAATGAGTTTATCAGCTGCAGTGTACATGAGCCCTAAATCTCACATTCACCTCTGTACAAATAAGCATTGTGGAGAAATTTAATTTTCAAAATTCACAACATAGATGTTGCAGTAACGCATGTTATGTGCATTTGTGCAATGGCACACCAATGCACCTGCAGACAGATGACTAACATGCATTGAAGGGCACTGCCAAAAGGTAGTGCAATTTCTGGTAAGGTACAGCAGTGCACATCCGTCATAATGTACATATAGGTGCCATTCAGAATGAATAGTACATGTAACATGTCTTTTTTTTTTTTTTACTGAAGAACAGATCTTGGCAAGTGCAGCCCTAACACTCCCAGAGGGCTGTACAGTAGCAGCATGCTTTCATGCATTGTGCTGAGTTAGGCAACCCATTCAAAATTAATGTGCTGTAACGCACTGAAAATTCAGCCCTGTTTTTGCAAAGTACTGCAACGCACTTAAGACAAAGTGGGAGTAAAATAAGACTACCAACGATGTCATTTGCAGTAATAATAACTCCTAGCATTGGTGTCAGTAGCCACAAAAATAGCCCCCAGCATTACTGTCAGTGGCCATAATAATAATACCCAGCACTGCCAGCAATGACTGCAAATATAACCCCCAGTACTGCTGTGAGTGTCAGTAATAAAATCCCTCAGCATTGGTGTCAGTGACTGCAATAATAACCCCCAGCATTGGTGTTAGTAGTCAAGGACACCACTCTGTAATGGTGTCATTGCCTATGACCCTATCATTGGTATCAGTACCCACAATAATAACCCCAATCATCTGAGTCATTGGCTGAATAATAATCCTCAGCATGTGTCAGTGGGTGTAATAATACCCTCCAGCATTGGTGTTAGTTGATGCAATTATAGCCCCCAACAATGAGGTATGTGGTTGCTGTAATAACCACTTTTATGTCAATTGCAGTACTGTTATTCCCCCCCTCCTTTCGCCGGTGGTCACTGGCAGTGCTATTAACTGCCACTTGCGTTGCTGGTCAGGGACAGTTCTGTTAACCCCCACATTCATTACTGGTCAGTGGCAGCATGGATAATCCCCACACCCCACACTTTGCATTGCTGGACATTGTCCACCCCCAACCCTTCCCCTGTTCATTGGTGGTCAGTGCTTACTTACCTGATCACATTCTCCCAAGTTTTTTTTTCTCTCTCTCTCCCACCCGTATCTGGCTGGGACTGTACTTGTACTGCTGGGTGGAGACCACTCCATCTGGCAGTACTACAGATGTTCCCCATTGCCACTCTGCAAACTGTCCACTGCTGCCTAATACATGGTAGACCCAGCCCAAGACATGGCAGACCCAGCCCAAGACATGGCAGGCTGTAATCTTTGAGAATGAATAACTTCTTAATGAACGCACCTAGGGAAAATAATTTAATGTTCATAGTCTGGGCACAGGTGCACTTTAAGATCACACCAGGTTTAAGATGGACATGCAGCTGCATTTGGTAAAATTCGAAATGATGTTGCACTTGTTTACGTAAGTGTTTGATAGTCAGGCAGTAAAAGCACACATCAACCTGAACATCCAGTGTATTTGTTGGGACCTGGGGACCACTGGAGAGAGGGAATGATTGTATTTATTCTTTAACTGATTCCATTCATTTTTTTTAGTTTGATTCGTTTTTCTGGTGGGGGTTCCCCATGCATCTCTACAGTAACAGATTTCTTATAATAGCGATCTAGTGACGTAAGAGGCATAGTAGAGTAGGATTAGCTCTGTTCTGTCATGTTATAACAACTGGGCTCTAAGGTAGTGCAGAAGACGTCACAGTTGAGACCATGGAATTTCTACTTTAATGCACTGCATATGTAAATCTGCATAAATGTGCTCCACTACGCTGCTATTAGGCATTCCTGAGGAGCATTCGGTAGCAAGTCAAGAAGATGATCAATTCAACTTTTGGGTTGGAAGCTTAACCCTGACTTTACTTGACAATCTGCAGTTTCAGTGCTAAAGCCCACCTAAGCTACTGGCACTCAGTTTCCAACCCGCTGTGCTCCAGTCCTGAAATGAGGCCACATGCTGAGTGCTGGTGACGTTTGTACAATATTTATTAGTAGTAATGATAGTTCGCCTGCTCATGCATGCACAGCTGACCACCACATAAAATCTGTAGACACCTGAAATGCAGTAACAGATTTATGGTACTCGAGTAAAAAGAAATTACATCAGATTTGCTGCTATGCATTCTATGCTTTCCATTGCTTCAATAAGAAAGCAGCGAGCTATCTGTACTGCAGCTAACAATGCAGACAAAATGTAAAACTGCAGCTTTTGAACCCATTAAAATAGGTAAGTAAGGATAAGAGTGTTTATAGATAAATCATAGGCATATTCTAGATTTTAACGTGTGCTGGAAAAGCCTTTAAAGCAAACCCCTGCTAATGCAAACAGTTTTAAATCACAAATGAATGACAATGCTGACATTGTCAGCTGACACCTTTACTTGCGAGATCTGATACTATTTACTGACTGAAACTCTCCTCCATCTCCGCTTTTTGGTTATAGAGAATAGGTATGCATCCTACAGTGCAAAGCAACAATAACCTACCATCAGTGGGGGCCACTGGCATGCAAATAATGACTCTGAGAAAACCTGCTACAGGCGGGACCCCAAGTTGCGCTAATCCAAGTCCAAATACATGTGGAGGTTGAAGGTTTATGTTGACAGATATTGCAGTCAGCTTTGACATGCTGGATCAGTGGTGGTCAACTGGAAAAATATAGAGGGCCTAAGTTGGTCCCTTGACACCTCTACAGGGGAACACAGTAGCAGCACATTTTCCCACCTCAACACTAAAAAATGTTGGTCCTACTGCATTTTTTGCAGAGAATTGCAATGCACACTGAAGAAGTTGAAATACAATTACCTCTAACATCGGTGTTGAAGGACACAATAACAGCCCCCAATTTTGGTGTCAATGGACACAATAATAATGCCCGTCATTGGTGTTAGTGGACACAATAATACCCCCCCAACATTGGTTTCAGTGGACACAAAAATGACCCTCCAAGATTGGTGTCAAAGGATGCAATACTAACCCCCAGCATTTGTACCAGTGAACACAATAATACCCCCATCACTGGTGCCACTGAACACAATACTAGCCCCCAGCATTAGCGTCAGTAAATGCAATAATATCTCCCAGCACTGGTGTCAGTGAACACAATAATAACCCCAGCACTGGTGTGAGTGGATTCAATTATAACCCTCAGCACTTGTATCAGTGAACGCAATAATAACCTGCAGCACTGGAGTCAGTGGATGCAGTAATAACCCCCAGCATTAGTGCCAGTGAACAATAATAACCCATGAATGCAATGATATTGGTTAATGCACACACCCCCTCCCTTCCGTGCATTGGTGGCCGGTGGCAATGAAAGTTAACTCCCATGCATTGGTGGTCAGTGGCAGTGAAAGGTACCTTCCCCTGAATTGGTGGTCAGTGGCAGTGAAAGTTACCTTCCCCTGCATTGGTGGTCAGTGGTAGTGAAAGGTACCTTCCCCTGCATTGCTGGTCAGTGGCAGTGAAAAGTGCTTTCCCCTGCATTGGTGGTCAGTGGCACCAGGGTGTTAGGTCATAACCTTATCCATTGATGCAGGTTAACTTTAGGCTGTGTGTACAAGGAATGAATATTGCAGCAGATTACACTTTAGAATAATAATGCAAAAAGCTTCCTTGTGTGATGGACCAAAATAGCTTCCACACCTGATCAACATTTGATCTGCAGTGATCAGATGTTGAGTTGCTAGGAAGCCAACATACATACAACATACATATTGATAACATCAACAAATAGGGGTTGCAGATCAATAAACTGTGAACTATCATGCCTCCTCATATACATAATGCATAAATAACTATATCCACATACAGTATATAATTATATAAACCTAAAGCAAAACTAAAGGTAAAATTGTATTTCATTTTGGATGAAGTAAAGGAAGGTTATAATCCCAGCTCAGACAAAAAAGGAAACAAGAGGGAATGCCTACAAAATGAGGGAATCCCTGGTTGTCACCAGGGGTACCAGAACTACTGTCCCTATTGGAAAATTTCCCCTTTATTCCTGATTAGATGACAACTCAAAATGTGGAATTATCTTTCACTTTCACTGGTTGATAATGGTAAACAGGAAAACTAGAGAGGGTGAATCTCCATACCAGGGACATAGACAGCAATAAAAGACTGACAGTTGTTCTAATCTCTCTCCACTCTATCCAAAACTAAAAACAAAATTGCCTTTAATTATTCTGTAAATACCCTTGTGGCATGTATTGTGTGGATTAAACCACACAGAAAATAAAAGATACAGAAAAAATGAGGAAGGGTTGTAACAGCGCAAACACTGCAAAGTCCTGGGAAATGGTAGTATGGGTGATGGTGGTATTAGTGGCTACTGTATGAAGAGCGTAGGATTCCGTGTGGCACTGAGGGCAAGGCTTCCAAATAAGCTGTAGCAACTTCTGTAGATGAGAAAAAGGAGAGAAGCGCCTCTAAGTGCAATAAGTCTTTTAATTCAAGTCTAAATGTAGAAACACTCACATGTGTGAAGTAATCATAAGCATAAAAACCGTGGTTAACAATAGCTAACGGTGGGGTGGTAACCCGGGTGAAGAGCCGTCATCTCTCTGCGATGTGGGGAGGTCAGCTCTCGGCTGGAACAGCGTGGTGGCTGGAGGGGGAACAGCGGTGAGGCCAGCCTGCATGCACGTCCTCCCTCAAAGCCGGATGGAACGCACGCTGGAACGTAGCGGCGGCGTGGCCGTGATGACCGTCAGATCCCAGGGTGCACTGCGACGCGTTTCGGAGCATGCACTGGCCGTGGAAGGCGGAAGTGCACTCCTTTTTCAAGCAGGGACGTGCATGAAGGCTGGCCTCACCGCTGTTCCCCCTCCAGCCACCACGCTGTTCCAGCCGAGAGCTGACCTCCCCACATCGCAGAGAGATGACGGCTCTTCACCCGGGTTACCACCCCACCGTTAACTATTGTTAACCACGGTTTTTATGCTTATGATTACTTCACACATGTGAGTGTTTCTACATTTAGACTTGAATTAAAAGACTTATTGCACTTAGAGGCGCTTCTCTCCTTTTTCTCAGAAAATAAAAGATAGCCTGGTGCAACATTCAATTTGGGCATTAAAGCATTTTGTGCAATGTAGGCACTCCAAGAGGAATTCCATAAAGCATCTGCAACATTTTTTTGGCAGTATGACTATTTAAAAAGACCTGAGCCAAGTTTAAAAAAGCCATGCTGCCAGTTTTTGTAGGTCTTTTTTTTTTTTTTTTTAACAAAGAGAAGTGTTTCATTACATGATAATACAGGAAACAATTAACATGGTAAAAAGCAACAACAGGTTCAGGAAAAACAGAATGGAGTTGTAGAGGCATAAACATGTGTATTGTACTCTACTAACCATATATAGGTAGTACAATACAAGGCAGGAGGAGGAGATATCACTGGTTAAACCCAACAAGCCACTGTCCAACCTAAGCCCTGATTCACATATATGAGGCCGTGCGGGCCGTGTTTTGCACGGGCACGAGAGCCCATTCATTTGAATGGACTCCCGTGCCCGTGACACGCAGGGAAGAAGTCCCCGCACTTCTTTGGAAAACGCAGCCCGCACGCGAACCTCAGTTCCCAGTACGGTTGTGTTTTCCAGTGTGGGTGGTGTGCCACTAGAACTGAAGGCACCTGCCCGCGACTCCGCATTCCTCTGTGCGGGTGGTGCGGCTGTACGGATTTTCATGTGGATCCACACATATGTGAACCAGGGCTTAGAGAGAACTAAAGAGAATGAAAAGGGAATTTGGAGAGACGAAAAAGGGAGTAAGAGGGTTCAGGAAAAAAGGAAGAAAAAGCAGAGTGGGGGGAGGGGGCAGCAGGGCAGACAAGGGGGGGGGGCACAAAAAAGGGCACTCCCTATCCATACAACATGGAATAGAGAGGGCCCACACATTAGAGCTGCCTACTGGGACTTCGAGGGGTGCCAGACTTTGTCATATTTCCACGGGCAGCCACATCCGATATACGTCAATTTGTACAGTGACAAAGCACCATCAATTATGACCTCCCAAGGTGACACAGCAGGGAGTGCAGTAAAAGCTCTTTTTCACAAAATTTCTTTCTTTGCATAATATAGGAGATCAATAATTTAGTATGGTGAGGACAGGAGTGTCATAAATCCCTAACAGTATAAATTCTGGAGAGATAGGAATGGACAACTGAAGCCTAAAGCCACGTACACACTGTAGGAAACTGACAGATCGTTGTACTAACACAAGCAGTGTTAGTACAGCGAACTTCCCGGCTGTGCATGTTCTGACAGCGTGACGGCCCCCCATCCTGCCAGAACACACCAGTTAATGCTCTCAGCAAATCGGCAGACCTTTTTTGGTCATGCTCCTTCAACAGAAGCCGGACGAATGCCTGCTGCCGTACACACGGGCCAAATGTTGGCCAGTTCCTGTTGAACCAACGGATATTGCCCAAAATACAGCACATGTGTGCGGAGGGATCTTACGGCAGACCCAGAACATATGAAAATACAAGCCCGGGTGTACACAACACTGGGACAATAAGGATCCCAAGTAAGATAAATTCTGTGAGGTTTCAGGGGAGTATAGTATACTGTATGCAGAAATCTGGTCTGGATGAGCTTGTCACTAAAAGAGTTTCAGGAACGTTACTGAAAAATGCAACAGATTTAGGCAGTTCTTAATATCACCACTTTTAGATAGTGGCACAGTGGCTGCACCAAATTAAAAAAGATTACCTCCAGTTCATAATTAGAGATTTAGAGATAATTAGGACCAACACTAAGTTGGAATGCAGAGACAGGCATAATATCTGTCTCTGTACACTGTGTAGGGAGCAGCTTTCCGCTGCTTATCCCTCCCCTCCCTGCCTGTCACTGGTTGTCAATGGTGCTGTCGGCTTCACAGCTAACAGGTTCCTAGCAACCGCTGACAGTGCCTGATGGGGAAGCCGAGGGACTAGTTTCCCATTAGGTCTGCTCTTCTGATTGACAGCAAGCAGGGGGCCAATTCCATAGCCAATGGCAGGCTGTTCATTGGCTAAGGCATCTGATCACAGGCTGTTATCAGTCACAAGGAAAGAGTGAATCTGTTGGATAACTAGTGTCTCTGAATCCTCACCAGGCTTCACCCACTCAACTACAAACTCCCCAGGGACTATAGTTGTGGGGAGGGAGCTCCACTGTATTGAGGATGGAGTGTCTGGAAAGCAGACTGCTTGCGTTCTGGGTATTTGTCCCTGGGCACATAATTCCCTAAATTTTTGTACTGCTTGGTGCACTGACCAGCCTCATCCAGCCACAGCAGTTGTCAGTCTCTTACAGAGTTTCACAGACTGCAGGCAGCAGGACTGGACAGTATGCCTGTGCCTGCCTCCTGCACCTAAACATCGAAGTCTCATGCATCAGGGTAAACACCCAGAGTGCATGAGACCTTATGTAAACACCCAGCAGGTGCTTTCTCTGTGATTCCATTACAGGGTTAGAAGGCTGCCAGGTCACTGCAAAGCTACTGAAAAACCAACCAGAACCAAGTTTCAGTGTCTCTGATGAGCTTTGGAAACTACTTACTCCACAGTGTTTAAAGCTACAAAGGTCAGTGAGGTCTTATTTTAAAGTTCATTTACTTATTTAAGAACATGTAATACTTGAATGTCCATAATGTGGTTAATGGTTAACAGAAAATATATGTATAGACAGCTCTGTTAACAATCCAGATGCACCCTACAAATTTGGAGTGTAAACATTATCTGGCATTTTGGGACTTTTAAATATTTTATTTTTTAATATAACTATAACTTAATATAACTTTTAAGTGCCAAACACAAGATGGCTTTAAGGAGCAACTGACAACCATGATGCTTAAAGTTTAATTTCCAAAGTACAAAAAGTCTTTGATAGAAATTATGCTAAGCTAAAATTAGCTGCAAGGTTGCCTGAGAGCTTTTCATGTTGTACTTAATTCTAAACTAATTAGAAAATTAATATAGAGAAGGAATTTTATTACGGTTTGTGGAATATGTAATGATTTTCTAACATATGGTTCGGTCAAGCATGCAAAGTTTAGCATGCAAGCTGCAAACACATATCTTTTTCAAATCTTTTTTTCCTTTTGACTGGCTATAATAAAATTGGACTTTAAAATGTAAATGCTGAAAAGGGAATGCCTGCCAACATTTCCGATAGATGTGCAGGGTCATTCACAAAGTGTTATAAAATGAAAATGATATTTTTCATGTGTTTAGAAATGTGCATTCTATTCCACTCAACTGAGGTTCTGATTTAGGCATACATAAAACGCAGCTTTAATTTTTTATATACTCTATTATTACAGTTAGGCTATTGGGCAAAGTGCAATAACACATAGCAACCAATCACCATTCACTGTTTTTTGCATACTGGCTTCATGCACACTGGATGTTTTTATAGCAGCTCCTAGGGGCGTTTGTCATTTTTCTTCCTGTCTCTAAATTCCCCTGCATGTTAGCCTATGTGTCCATGCACACATAAACTTTTAGAGGTATTTTGTGGCAGGTTAGAGTTTAGAGGCAAGAAAAAAAGCCACTAACATTATTGCTAGGTGCGTTTAGCGCTTGAGCATTAATTCACTTCAATGGCCAGAATAAATTATTTATTTTGGCCAATGAAACTAACTACCAAATGTTTGACACTGGTAAACGTGGGTAAATGCATTATACACTTTTAAAAGCTTCAGACTTTTTCTTTTGCCAAAATGGTTCTAAAGCCTGAAGGTTTTTTTTACCTCTGGGGAGGTAATCAGGATTTTTTTTGTTACACTATGATTGCTTATGACTACGGTGATGATCACTGTATAAACAATAATTGTTACACTGTGAAACTGTGAATGGCATCTATTCATGTGCTATTATGTACAATTGTGATAGCTGTGATTGGCCACAGCTATAACATGGTACAGGTCTGCTGTGATAGTCCCTGTACCATGTGATCACTGCGACCAACCACACAGATAACAGTAGTATACAATGGCTATGAATGAAAGCCATTGTTTACAACTGAGATGTGATTTTTTTTTATTTCAGAATTAAACAAATTAAACAAACAACAGTAAAACATATTACATCTTCCGAAGTATACTTTTCTCAGATTTTCCCTAAATAAATACACTCTATAACACCACAATTCCCCCCCCCCCCCATCCCGACCCACCCCACCTACATTTTCTCAGTCTTTCTTTATCTGTATCCATTTCTTCATAACTTGTTATTTTGACCAATCTCATCATGGTTCTTAGGCTACCTCCTTTACTTTAATTAGTTCTGTATAAGTTTCTGAGGTTTTAAAATCCATCAAATACTCCATATTCTTTTAAACATTCCCATCTTATTCTTTTCTAAACATCTCAGTTCTTCTATTCTGACAATACCTTCCACCCTACCTATCCAATCCACCACCCCCGGAACCTCTGCTGCTAACCAAAATTTTGGTATCAAACCCTTTGCAGCACTGATTAAATGATACAATACTTTATTCCTATTTACTTCCAACTTGGGCTCAGAATAATAGAATAAGCATTTCAGTGGATCTCCTTGAATATTTATCCCACATATTTCCTGGATATAATGAGCTATTTCCCTCCAATACACCTGTATCCTCGGGCAGCTCCACCAGATGTGCTCCATATTACCCTTTTCTCCACATCCTCTCCAGCACCATGGGGAGCTTTCCCTTTGCTGCTTATAGGTTATACTGGGTGTTATATAGCATCTTGCCAAGCATTTTGTAGTTCATCTCTACTGTGCGCATGTTTATTGCCTTATGTGTTAGGTTAATAATACCTTCCCTTTGCTGAGGGTTGATTTTTATTCCTAGTTCTTTTTCCCATTTACCTAAATATCCAGGGGGCTCTGCATCCTCTAAATCCAGAAGGATTTTATATATCCTAGAGGTGATATGTTTTGGGCTTAATTCAGCATTCATTAATTTTTCAAACGGGTTCATTTCTCCTACGTCCCTCAATGGTTGTGGTAAATTTGCAACAAAATTAGATAACTGGTTATACCTCCATTCATCAAATCTAACAAACAAATCCTTATTCTTTTTTAAATTCTGAAACGTGCATAATCTCCCCCCGTTTTATAATATCTTTCAAACGTGCATTTTTGTCCTTTATCCATCTCCCACTTATTTTAATATTTCGATGGTGCAAAAAAATCTGTTCCCAGTAAAAGGTATCCATAGTGAATTAAATTCTCATTTTTCCTTGTTGTGTACTGAGATGTTATTATTGTGATTGGTCACACAGATTACATGGTACCAGGGCAACGCACAGTAGCCTGGTACAACATTCTGTGTTATTCTGTCTGGTGAACACAGCGGGTCACAGATCATGCCGCTGCGTGGCCCATAGGGTGTATTTTTTGATGTTATATGATATTTGCGCAGTCACAATTATTTTTATTAATTATTTAGTAAAATATAAAAGATTATGCTGCACCAAATAAACAGATATCAAAATGTCAAAATTTCAGTTTCCCATGTAGGTAGAGTTAAATGTGAGCTCTGGCGTTAGAACTTTTGCTCTCACTCTGACTTCCGTGACGATACCTCACAAGTGTGATGCAATCACTATTTACATATGCATGCAGGACCTACTTGCCTGTTTGCATTTGCGTGTGAGCACGAGAAGACAGGGCATTTTAAATATTTGTTTTTCATTTTATTTCAATTTAGTTTTTAACACTTTTTCTTCATTTTTTTATAGTAGAAAACTTTATTTAAGGTACCATAAATCAAAAATTGTCAAAAGTGGTGCCACAGTATAAGTATCATAGGCAAGCACAATATAGATATAGAAATGCATAGTCTGTATAAACCTCAAAAAAATATAACTCAGAGACAAAATGTCAAGGAGAATAAGTGCCAGTATATACTATCACAGAACATAGGTTTTCAAGTTTCATTATAGAAGGCCCATTTAAGGTTTATCAGAGATATATGGGGCCAGGGTTGAAGTCTATCCAGGATAGAGGAAGGTACCAAATTAAAGTACCCCATAGGCAGGAGTCCTGAGACATAATATTATGTAGTAAATGTATATTGGCAGTAGGAGGCAGGAATAACCCAACAAGTACAATTTCTATTTATGTGGTGTAGCATGTAATATAATATACTTGCCCTCTGGAGGTAAGATTAATAATGTGAAACTGCCATGAAGATGTGTCTCTTGAAGGAGACACACATGTGTAGGAGATTTAAAAAACAGGGAGTGCTTGATCTTAGAATTATGGTTATGGGTAGTCCACAAAATTATCTTAAGTTCTGCCATCCTGGTGGTGGTACGAAGATTTTGCCCAGTATGAGAGGGAAAGGAGACAAAAGGGATGTGACACTAAATTTAATACAGATAGTATAGTATAGTATAGAGAGCAGGAACAGATAGACAATAAAGCCAGATGGATTACCCTGAGAACTACCTGGCATCCTCTGAAGAATTGGAGGATGAGGGGGCGTATGACCAGTAAACCTAAAGGAACCAGCAATCCAGCAATAGAAAAAGGATTTTAAAAAATACGGTGTGAGATGCTACTCAATATGGGTAAAGAAAAGAACCTGTACAGGATGCCGTACTTCATATTTTTCGTGTAGAGTCTACCATTTACAGCATCGAAGTATCGCCATTGATGCTGGGTATCCACAGAGTAATGTGGATATATCATCAGCTTCGCATTCTCATGGTCTAGGTCTCCCTTAAAATGTCACTAAACCCATGACCCTGTATTCACTATATCTGGTCTCCCACAGTACACAGAACATGGAAATTCAGTTATTTTAATAAATATAAACTTCTAAATACCTTTTCTCATTAGCAGTTAGAGCAGTCTTGTGACTTCTATCAGTGTCCAACAGAGCAATGGTTAAAGCTTGTAGGAGGAGTTTTCATTCTCCCCTGATTGTTCTATGAGGCTGCATAACCCCTGACCCTCTGTCTGGACAGTGTTGATTGGTCCTGTGCTGATCACATGCACCCTCCCAAGAAAAAAAAAAACTCTCTAACAATACACACCAAACTGACCATGTTCAGCTTGCCCCCAAGGCATTGTTCTATCAGCAGATGGATTGGGGACAGTAAAGGAATGGGAGGATCAGAGAAGACAGGACGAAACATCCTTTTTACACAATGCAGATAATTAACCCCTTAGGTTCCACAGTGAGTATAACAAACATGATTTTCTGCATATACAGACTGATTTTACTGTTGTGGGTTTGGTAAAACTTTAAGCTTTGCTTTCTGGAGAATAAAATCTCTGTCTCTGCAGCTGCAGCTATAATCCTGGCAAAACCATTTGCTCCTGAGGACTTACAGGTACATCCTTGGGGCTGAAAGTGGTTAAAGTAGTAATAAAGCCTTCTGTTTATAGCAACAACAGCTTGCAACAGATACATTTCACACATAACAATAAACAACTCCTTTCAGAACACTTACAATATATTCATATTGCAGCCTCATCCTCTGGTTTCTTGTGCACTTCTTCCCCACACTTTCAGGCACGCTCATCATCATCAGGCATAATGCTATTTCTCAAGTGTACCCATTGGCTGCTGTGAGGATGACTAAAGAACTAAACAAGACATGCCTATGCTACTCCTTTGTGACAATGCTGCCTAGGGAGGCGCTGACAAACTCTTCCCTTTTATCACAAACAGAGAAAAGTCTTCTGTTTGGTGTCCTTTCTGGCTGCCTGTGCATGTTGTCACAGGTAGCGTCCTCACGTAGAGCTGCAGTCCTCTTCCCAGAAACATGAGAGTGGGGGTAGCTCCAGCAGGACTTGGGATGCCAAGGAGCCACTTATACAACAGAAATCGGAGCAAGCGATTAGATAACCAGATAAAAATGGAGAATAGACCAGGAAAAAATAAAAGAAGCAGCAAAGTAATTCCAAACATCAGCATCTCAAAGTAGAACTATAGGCTAAAATTTTGTCTTTATTTTGGATAGAGTAAGTGAGGGCTATAACCCCTGTCAGATTTTCTTTTTGCCCTCTGTGTCCCATTGCTGAGATTTCCCTTCACTTTCTGTGCCAAAGCCAAACAGGAAGTGAGAGGAAATCACTGCAAATTAAGGGAATTCCTTGGGGACCCCCCAAGTCACCAGAACTAGTGTCCCCATTGGAAGATTTCCCCTTTATTACTTTTCTGGGAACAATCCAAATGTTTAAATTTTCTTTTACCTACACTTTCAGTGATAATGGTAAACAGGACAAATAGAGAGGGCAAATCTCCCTAACAGGGGCACAGACAGCAATAAAAACCTAATAGGTGTTCTATTACCTCTCCACTCTATCCAAAATGAAAGAAAAAAGTTTTGCCTTTAGCTATACTTTAACCAGTTGCCGCCCGGCCTATAGCCAAATAGCGGCCAGGCAAACACTTCAATTCCTTTCATGCCATTCATTGTATACAAGTGTATCTAGCTGTGAATGGTCACAGCAATCACATGCACAGGCTGGGCCAATCACAGCCCATCTGTGTCATGTGATTAGCCGTGGCCAATCAGAGCTAATCACAACAAAAAAACCTGAATGAATCGATTTCATTCAGTTAAATTCTTGCTTATAGCAAAGAAATTATTTGCTATAATCAATCAAATTGGGTAAAAACAAAAAATACTGATCACTTCCCCAAAGTAGTACAATGTTACTATGGTAACATTATACTACTTTGGTCATAATGCAATATGAAAAACAAATCTTAAAAAAGAAAAACTTGAAAAAAAATTATAATTTTTTTTTCGTACTATCACCAGTCTGACAGTATGTAAAAAAAAAATTGTGAATTTTTTTTTTAATTTCTTCATTTTCCAAAAAAACTTCATAAAACTCGCCATGCCTCTTATGAAATACGTTGGACTGTCTACTTTGCAAAAAGGGGTAATTTGGGGGATATCTGTACTGTTCTGACATTTGTGGGCCTCAAGAAATTAGATTGGCTGTCAGTACTTCAGGACTGATACATTTTCAGATATATCCCATAGTTTGTGAACTCTATAACTTTCCTACAGACTAAATAATAAATACTGATTTGGGTAATTTGCACCAAAGAAATGTAGTAGAATACATCTTGGCCTAAATTTATGAAGAACAATTATTTATTTGCAAACTTTTATAACAGAAACAAAGAAAGACATGTTTTTCTTTTCAAAATTTTTTTTGTTAATTTAGCAAAAAATAAAAACCCCAGTGGTGATTAAATACCACCAAAAGAAATCTCTAGTTGTGTGAACAAAATGATACAATTTTAGTTTGGGTACAGTGTTGCATGACTGCGCACTTTTCATTCAAAGTGTGAGAGCGCTAAAACCAGAAAATTGGCCTGGGCAAGAAAGGCGTAAAAGTGTCCGGTATTGAAGTGGTTAAATAACATATCGACAGTTTAATATCAATTTAACTGCTTTCCGACCACCCAATAGCAGAACTACTGCTACAGGGCGGCAGGGTTGCGTAAAATCACATATATATAAATATCAAGTATATATGTGTTATTTTGCTTTTCCGGGTAGGGGGTGCACGCATTGATGGCTACAGATGTTAATCACAGAATCCCAGTCAGAGATTCCCCGCCGGCAGAGGTCTCTCTCCTGCCAGCAGTAACATGCTGCTGTGTATTTCTCTGCATACACAGAGTATGTTTCCCTAGTAAAGCACACATAGCACACACAATAAAACAGCACACAGTTAACCCTTTGATCTCCCCAGATGTTAACCCCTTCCTGCCCAGTGTCATTAGTACAGTGTGAGTGCTATTTATTAGCACTGATTACTGTGTTAGTGTCACTTCGGATGTCATTGGCAGTTAGTCAGTCCCCCCCCCCCCTCCAGTGTCAGAATGCCCGCCGCAGTCCTGCTATAAGTCGCTGATCGCCACTATTACTAGTATTAAAAAAAAACATTCCAGTACATATACCGCCAATTGTAGATGCTATAACTTTTACGTAAATCAATTAATTTACATGTATTGGGATTTTTTTTGTAGCAAAGATATGTAGCAGAATACATTTTGGCCTAAATTTATGAAAAAAATTTGATTTTTAAATTTTTTTTACTGGATATGTTTTATAGCAAAAATATTGCTCTATTTGTGGGAAAAAAGTACATAAATTTCATTTGGGTGCAGTGTTGTATGACCGCGCAATTGCCAGTTAAAGTAACTCAGTGCCGTATCGTAAAAAATGGCCGGGTCAGGAAGGGGGGTAAATCCTCTGGAGGGCAAGTGGTTAAATTCATTTCATCAACAGCATGTCAGTTCTTGGGGTTCCACCCCTGGTCTGTGCAGCAGCGAGAATACAATGCACTCACATCAGTCAAGCTGGGGGCAATCCTGATGCTGTGGTTGTGCTGGAGATTGTCTGGCAGTAGTGTTAGTCAAGCTAATGTGTTGGTGAATTGTGCACAGATCCACAGTAAGGCAGAGCTGTGATCCATGGAGCAGAAGTTTCTGGCAGAGCTAACACTGGCAGGATGAACAGGTCAAAAGACATAAGGAGGTCTACCTACTAAGCTACCATTTGCCAAGTTTTATTTTATGGTTTAAATACACTTTAAGAATTAGCACAGCAAATTAATACAGAAAGCCTCTGGAATCAGTCTGCTAGGCATAACATAGAACTGTGAACTGAATCGACCTTCTGATTTCACTTATTAAGTATTCCCAGGATAAAATTAGTTTAATGATTTAATTTGTTGCCCAGAGTTAGTTATAAATGAGACTTAAAACATTTCTTAGCGCAGGACCAGACTATTGCTAGCCACACAAAATATAATGCGGTTGTACTTTATGTAATGCACATAGTATGATAATGTCTATTTGTTGGTATACAGTAAACTGAATGTATTTTTAGGCAGGCCCTTGCACTATATAAATATTGTAAAATTTGAAAAGGATTGTACAATCCCTCTGAAACCTGTGTGGATAACTTATGATTAAAAAAATAAAATAAATAAATAATAATAGAAAACTGAACCGCACACATCACTCCATGCTCTATTACATATTAAAAAAGAAATGTGTGACCAATAAAATTCTATAAATTCCAACCAATAAATAAAGTCCTGTATATCCTCACAAATTGTAGTCCCCAATCTGCGCTAGTGCTCAAATGAAGAATAGTGCTCCACTCTATAGTGCTCGAGGTGCCCCACATAGACTGACACTCACCCTCTGTGAATGACTATCTATCTTTAGTATGGTCTGCAGCACTTGTGGGGCATTCCCCAATGAAGTTTCCTCTGTTCTGCTATTGCAGGTACCTGGCAGCCTCAGAATGAGTAAACCCATGAAAGAAACAGGAAGGAGGATCCCACAGTGTAAAACCATATAAAACTTTTATTTATGTAAAAGTAAAAAATTACACTCACATATAAAGTCCCCAGGAACCGGCAACCAGCATATTCAGCTTTTGTTTAAGTAGATGGAAGCTGCTATCCACAGCGCTCATCACAGCGGCGTGCGTTCCATCTCCCGGAAGTGACGTCAGCGGACTTCCGTCATCAAACCTCGGCACATTTCAATCAAAGATGCAGCCATTCTGATTTGGTTTTTTTTATTGGATTGTTTTGAGGTTTTTTTTTTCAAATATTTTGCACATCCTAAGCGCAAAGCTATAACAAGTATAGATAACTTATAATTGACATTGGCTGTAAAAAATACCATTTCTTAATGGAACCGGCAGAAAATATTTGTCCTCCAAAATGAATTGGGCTATCCCCATTTGAGCAGATCACTGGGAAAGCAGAAGTAAATGTGAACTACAGCTACAAGTTGACTGGACATGCCATGTTATTCACTTGAATTTTCTCCGTGACAGAACAAAAACGTCAGTCTGGTGTTTAGCTTTACAGCCCCATGCATGCTGATAGATTCTGCTGAACTGATGTCTGAAATACTGTGTGGCAGGGCTGTCTTAATGCATGGGCACCCCTGGGCAATGCCCACACTCCTAGGTGCATAGGGGCCCCAGGATAATCTTGCATTACATTATACTTGCCAACTGTCCCGGATTTGCAAGGGCAGTCATGCTTTTTATTAAGCTGTCCTGGGATGGCCTGGGCAGCGTCCCAGAACCTGGACTGTGCCCTCCTGATCCCAGTATTGTGCCCCCAGACTCCCCCTGTACTATGCCCCTCTTCTTCACCCCCGTACTTGCGTTGATTAGTTACATAGTTAGTCTGGCTGAAAAAAGACAAAAGGTCATCCAGTTCAACCATAAAAAAAAAAAAAAGTTATAATCCTATACCCAAAGTTGATCCAGAGGAAGGCAAAAAAACCCCAGCAAAGCATGATCCGATTTGCTCCTGCTGGGAAAAAAAATTCCTTCCTGATCATCCCAGAGGCAATCGGAGATTTCCTGGATCAATTTTACCTATAAATGTTAGTATCCAGTTATATTCTGTGTATCCAAGAAAGAATCCAGGACTTTTTTGAAGCAATCCACTGAGCTGGCCAGAACCAACTCTTCAGGGAGTCTATTCCACATTTGCACAGCTCTCACTGTGAAGAAACCTCTCTGTGTTTGGAGATTACATTTCTTTTCCTCCAGACGTAAAGAGTGCCCCCTTGTCCCCTGTGATGACCTCAGGGTGAATATCTCTACACCGAGTTCACTATATGACCCATTGATGTATTTATACATGTTGATCATATCCCCCCTTAATCTCCTCTTCTCAAGAGAGAATAAATTCACTTCCTCTAATCTTTCCTCATAGCTGAGCTCCTCCACGCCTCTTATCAGTTTGGTTGCCCTTCTCTGTACTTCCCCAATGTTCTTTTTGTGAATTGGTGCCCAAGACTGTGATTTATGGCATTTTTTTTATTGTTTAAAATCAGTTTTATTGAAAGTACTAAAAAATATATATTCAAGTAAGTTGGTGCACGCTAAATAGTAATACACTTTAATATACACAATATCATGCCATTTCAAACATATGTGGATACGTGGTATCACCTTAAGATGATTATTAGTGATATAATTAGTTCAATATGATTGTGTGGATCATGAAGAGATCACAATTCAAAGTGTGTGGACGTCCTGATCCGGGAGTGACAACAGGTGCAAGCCAAACGAATGGATGAAAAACGCACTCACCAGATGTGCGTTTAAAATGCACAATAATCCCTTATCCCTATGACAACGTGCATCGCACGAAACGCGTCAGGAGGCTGCAGCAACTGGACATCTAACCCCAGCCATCCTGAATATATGGTCAGTAACTTTTTTGGAACTTTTTTTGAGATTTTGAAATTTATCATTACACCCACTATCCTTGAATAAAAGGTACCTTAAGCAATATCACACTATGTGGTCTCTTATTGGGCACTCTGTGTGAGTGTCATCATTCACAGTGCCCATCTGGAGAAAAGATGACCCTGATGGTGATATCTGGTAGCGGATTCTGGTGACCTTTTCTGTGGAGCTTGGATGGGGATTCGTATGGTATCCTGACCCGAGACCTGATGACCTATCTATGGCCTGGTGACGCAGGATTAATTATTGTGCATTTTAAACGCACATCTGGTGAGTGCGTTTTTCATCCATTCGTTTGGCTTGCACCTGTTGTCACTCCCGGATCAGGACGTCCACACACTTGGAATTGTGATCTCTTCATGATCCACACAATCATATTGAACTAATTATATCACTAATAATCACCTTAAGGTGATACCACGTATCCACATATGTTTGAAATGGCATGATATTGTGTATATTAAAGTGTATTACTATTTAGCGCTGCACCAACTTACTTGAATATATATATACTATTGGAGGTTTTTTCTTGGTTGCCTTTTGGTGTATCAGCTGCTTATTAGCATAATTCGTTGTGTATATATATATATATATATATATACTTTCATTTCATTTTAAGGTAGCGCTCACTAAAAAATCTTTTTACTAAAAAATATATGTTTAACTCTATCAACTATTTATAATTTAATTCTTGAGAGTAGATGCGTAAATTGGGGAAGGCTGGTGGGGGCCCCATTGCATTACTTTGCCCAGGGGCCCATGACATGGGCTTGCTTTTGTGGACTGCTGGAGGTGAATAAAAGTACCAAAAAAGTTAAGTTTTCTTTCCTGTGATCCTGACAGCACCTTTGTTATATCACAGTTTTTTAAGTGTCTAACCAACACTGAGCTCATGCAATAGAAAAGATGGCCTAACAGCTCGACACTCCATCTGACATTTTCTCTCTGACAGGGAGATTACAAGTAGCTAATTAAAAAAAAAAAAGTGATTCCTGAAGAAACTGTCTGTCACAATAGATCTATAGGGCACATGCCAACAAGTACTCAGAGAAGTTGTCTTATTCGTACATCGTTATGTCTGATTATGGCTTTGTCATTTATCTGTCATTTAAATCACAGAGCAACATTAATAATAAAACTAATGCTTAGCTGCAGACAATAGCCCCCTGATATTAGGATGATATGATCAAATGGTTTTTCCGGAGTTCTGTCTCTTCTTACCACCTAGTGTTGCTTTGCCTGAGAGCTCAAACACTTAGCAATAATGAAAAACAAGAAAGAGCAGTAGGTGGCAGAAAAAAAGAGTTACATTTGAATCACCTGCTCAGAAATGTATCTTGTGTTAGATTTTAATTTTTTGC